>NC_070642.1:8410720-8710720 GCF_947347685.1 Pleuronectes platessa
GCTGAAGCTTTTGTCCAAAGCGACTTACATTTTTAGAACACTCAGCATTTATGAGGGGCCATTTTTAATGGTTCAGTATCTTGCCAAGGACACTTAGGCATGCAGATGGGATAGAGTGGGATTCGAACCGGCAACCTTCGTGTTGCAGAACACCCACTCTATCCCCAAGATCCCAAAGCAAACTGCCGGTTTGCTTTGACTTTGCCTCTTTATCCTTTTATACCGTTTCTCTTCCGTTATTTATTTTCCCTGCGTCTCGCACAGGAAATGAAAAGATATTACTGGAAAGTTTACAGACAGAAAAAGAAGTTAAAGTAGAACAAATTCCCATTTAGGGAAATATCGCTCAGAATGAAATTTGACGCTGGGACATCTAGTGAACATCTATCTCCAAAACAAGGAGAGCTAAGACTTAAACCCTCAATGTCATGGAGATGTGAAACGACTAACTGAGCTCTTGTGTCTCCAGAAGAAATATGTCTGTGTCAATATGAAATAATCAATGAAATGTCACTTTAACTCATCCAATGTGGCAACAGGAGGTGAATTAACGAGGGCTTCTCATCACTAATAAACACATACACCCACAGCTCCCGTCACAGAGCGAGACCTGGAGTCGATCATTCCCTCTGCACTGAGACGACTGTGGCAGCTGATCTTTTTGCAGATGGAGAGAAAGTTAAGTGTGACAAGGAAGAGGACCAAAAAAAAAAGAAGAGAAAGCTATTAAAACAGGGGATTTGAGAGATATGAAGTCGTAGGCAGCGGCCAGGTCTAACGTCAGACAGGTCTGCGTGATTAGGGGATGCCAGGGCTCACGGAGAGCAGCTCTTCTAACAGCCTCCACCACCTCATTAGTCTGGCCCAGCAGCAGTATGCCCCCGCTATTAACCGCTAAATGAAAGACCGCCAACCGTGATTACTGAGGGGAAGTCCCCTGTCGTCATGGGGATAACAACTCTCTCTACACACACACACACACACTACCACACACACAAAGTCACTCTTAAACTTCTACCATAGCCATTTGAAGGGCGTCCGTGGAAAGACGATTGAGGCAGAAGTAGATATTTTACACATCATCAGTCACCGCCGCTCACTGCGGAGCTCAAAATGTGAACGCTCAGAACATCAAGCCAAACCTGTTAGCAGCAATTTGGCGCCATCGCTCAGTAGCTTCATTTAAAGATCACATGAAGCTTTCAGCGCCACTTTCATGCGGCAAATCTGACAAAGGCTTAACGGACACACGAGGCGAACAGGCGCCGAGTCCTTGAGTCAAGGATACGGGACTCACTGTTGTTGGGTGAATCCAATTTAGGTGGGCATGGATTTGAATTTGTATATAAGTGTGTGTGTTTGTCATTTTCATGTATATTTTGAATGATATATGTATATGTATATATAAATTTGCAGTTATTTACACAAGATATGATTATGTGATGTGAGTGTAATGCAATTGTGTGTGTTGACGGATTGCACACATGTTAAAGAAGCCGACCCCTGAAGCTTTGTAACAGGGGTCAAGATATTCGGAGTTTTGCCCCACATAGGCAAAAGCTGCAAGAACACGGCATCCTACATTTCCCATAATGCAACTCAGCTGTTGCGCTCAAGAGATGTCTCACGAGCAACTTTCTCAGACTTCCCAGAGCTCCATCCAGAGCCCCAGACAACATTATACAACAGCTTTCAGATGCCTACTGGGTAGTGCTTCTTTAATGCACAAGCGGTACTCACGGTCATTGCAGTTGGTCCCCGTGTAAGACGTCATGGAGCAGTCACAAGTGAAGTTCTCCCACTGCTGGATGCACACGCCCATGTTGGCGCACGAGTCCTCCTGGCAGGTCGTACTCGGCCTGGGAAGTGGTTTGGACGGAGAGAGAGAGAGAGAGAGAAAGGAGGAAAGAGATACCACAGGGCGCACGGTCAAGCAACAATAGGAGCAACCGCTGAGCCTTAACAATGCAGGACCCATGCAGAAGTTATGCACTGGAGAGAAAGACATACAGCATGTGGGCCTAGGATAAAGAACAAGGAGCCAACTGTGCCACCACAGGAAGCCTGACGTGGAGTACAACACACTTCAAAACAGTCTGGGGAATCCTGTTTCATGCTGGGTGAAGCATGGAGCTTCCAAGCCGAAGAGGAGGCACCAGGCTTTCGCAGGATCAAGCTCGCACTCGAGCAGTGAGAGCGTCGGCATGTGCCCTGAATTAATTCCTGCGGAACTTCTGCGCAGGGATGGCAGCTCGCCCCTGATGTGCGTTTGAGATCGAACCACTGCGGCTGAATTGGGCCCCAGCCTGGCTGATGTGATGACACCGTCAACTTCCCTTCAGTTCGTTCTTTTTTGAGAGTGTGCGTGGAGGTGGACTCGCATGCAATATTTCATCATTCCAACATGTTTCAGATAAAGTTTTAGCCGAGTAAAACTTAGAACGCTGCATTCCCTCCATGAACAGGCAAGACAAGACATCGAACATTTTAACAAATGACTCACGGATAAAAAAAAAACTTCATCCAAAATAACCCTTTTTTTGTTTGAAGAAAAAAAGACGTTAAAGTGGCCCCGGCAGTAATAGTCTTTTCTAAACATCGACTTCACCGTGAAGACGGTAAACACTAGACACACTCGACAGACAGAATTCATGAGCGGAGGAGAAAAGAAAACACAAAGAGCACTTGAGAACATGTAGTGCATATCCTCGTGGGTAGGAGTGTATTCAAAGTCAAACTGGATGTGTGTTTGCTATTCCTCCACACCACACATAGCTCTTCCTTTTGAATACTTTTACCGAGAGGGAATGCAGAGAAGGACAAGTGCACAGCATAGATAACAAGAGAAACATTCCCCCCCTCCCTGTCTAGACAGACATGGTGGGGGGGGTTCAAACCCGACAGAAATCCTTCTGATAACCACGTAAGAAACAAACAACATGAAAGAACGTAAAAAAACTTAAATTAACCATCCAGATAAATGGCAGACAAATGCAAGTAAACGGTGTTTAGGAGCAATTGTCTTGTGCAAGACAACGTGAAGAAGAGACACTAGAAGTTTGCCAGCTGAAAGTGCATTTACTGTGTAATGTACGGTAACGGTGGTCGACCAGGCGGTGCCCCCCCCCCCACCCCCCCCCCCCCCCCCCCCCGGGAAGTGACCATACATGTATCTCTGTATCGTACAGGTGTGAATCTCATGTCTGTATGAACACACATGGTCACCGGTGTTTTTATTCAGGCGATGGAGGATTTGGCCGTGTGTGGAGTGTTGCAGCGGGAGGCAGCTCGCTCGCTGAAAAACACTCATTTGTGAAAAGCACCAAACATGATGGGTCTTTGAGAGAAGATGAAACAAGAGAGAAAGAGAGAGACAGAGAGGTCTGACGCATCAGCAGCACTCTGACAGGGTTTGGATGTGCAGTGACGGCTTCTTTCTGTCACTTCAAACTGCCGTACGAGAACACAGAACCCTTTTGTCCGCCCCTGCTTTTAGATCATCTGTGTGACATAGTTATATGTGAACGTCACTTATCTGACCTGATCTGTTCACTGTCATTCAGTCTGTGTACTCTACTCCAAGTCTTTGCAACTAGTATGTAAGTATCTCCCATCACCTATAGCCTGATAGTTAGCCTTAGTACTTTGGGATAGATATGTCTGTAACTACATTTATGTATGTGCAAATGTGTTTGTCTATACCTATGTCTATACTCAACTATCTTACTGTATATATTGTTGTTCAATATTGTTGTTGTTTTTATATTGTTGTTTTTAAATTGTTGTTTGTATATTGATTCTGATTCTGATTCTATGTCTTTGTCTATGTTTATGTGTGTGTGTCTGTGTGTGTCTGTGTGTGTGTCTATGAAAATGCACTAACATTTGTTTGTCCTATTGTTTTGTTTAATCACTTGCTTTACCTGCCTGTCCTCTCTCTCTCTCTCTCTCTCTCTCTCTCTCTCTCTCTCTCTCTCTTTTTTCTCTCCCCACATTCATTTTGCTTTTTAGAAAAGCAAGTCCCCTCTTCAGGCACCGGAGGGGCAACACTTCCATGGTGACACCCGCCACCATGCATCGCACACAGCAGACTTTCAGGCAAGCAGGCCTCCGAGAGAGGCGGAGTTTAACCCTCTACCTTGCAGGTCGGCTTTGGTGAAACCAACTTTGTTAGCGCAGAAAGAAAAAAGTAACAAACAGAACAGAGCAGAGAGCGGAGAACGAGGAAAGGTTAGTGAGGGAGCGGCATTGTTAGACGTCTGAACACTAACACAGGGTGTACTATAGGCTATGGATGTGTTAGTGGGGGCTCAGCTGAGGTGTCAGCACCTATTTAGTGGCATCTTCTTCATAAATCAATTTAGCTGTGTCTGGATTTAAATATCAAATAAGTGTTTTCTCCATGAAAGCTGCTTATTTTAATCTTTCACTGCCCCCTACAGGAGGGCATGCATCATACACAAGGTTCATCATATATTTTTTTAACATAATTGCATTTAAATGGGCAAAAATATGAATCTATCTCTCGCTAAATGGGTCCAAATAGTTTTGGCATGGGAATATAGCAGAATATCGAATATGGATGGAACCAACTTCAAGGTAAATGTGATATGCCATTAAAAAAACAATAATAAAGAGACTAAATCAATTTGAGAACTGCACAAATGGCACATGAGCAACGCTTTTGTATTCTGGTCTGGACACAAGGTTGTTTGTCTTGAGAAGGACATTTCAAATAATGGGGAGGAGAAAACGTCATGAGTAGAAACTCAGCGTCATGAGGGTTGAATAAAAATGATTTTACCATTTAAAATAATGGTTTGAGAACTGGACATATTTTTGTTCAAGTATTTTTATCACCTGTATTTGTTTTCGTTTTTTAGATTTTAATACATTCCGCTATGTTATAATCTGTGTATGTAACGTGAAAAGTTAACATGCCAATATTAGAGGAACTGAAAGACAGATTTTAACCTATCCTGTGACAAATGGCCGGCGAAGAAAAGGAAAATAGGATTAGGATTAACAATGCCAGCGGATGGCTCTAAGGGCCACTGAAGAGAATCTAATTAGACTAATAAATCTCAGGAGGCAGGTCATGATTCTTCTGAGCTACAGGCCATCTGTACCTTCACAGCCGCGCTCGATCTGCCCGCTGCGGAAAAGGGCGTCATTGATGAGGTCTGGCAGGCGGCCGTTCAGGTCCATTGAGGCCAAGCAGCCCTGGAAGCCCTCACGGGAAACCACCAGCTTCGGGAGGTTCTGGTACATGTTGGGTCCTAGACCTCCGATGAACAGGTCACCTGATGGAAGATGGGGAGGGAGGCAGCACGTTAGTCAAGTTATCAGGCTTATTCTGGGACGATCCTATGAAAGTCCCTTAATGAAATTCAACTATAAAATCTGATGAATAAGGTCGGATGAACAATTTCTTTGAAACAGAGAATATTTGTTGATTTTGAAACACACCTAAGTTCAAAGTAACTATTTAATCACAACCTCTTTTCTAGGATAGTACATATGTTTTGTTTTTTTACGGGAATAAAGTTTTAATATTACCACAGTAAAGCTGAAATATTACTAAAATATAGTCTTATCTTCTTAAAAATAAATATGTAATATTGCAACTACAAAGTCGAAATTGTACTACAATAAAGTTGTAATATTATGAGAAAAGGTCTTTTAGAAAAGGAATTTAAGTCTACATGTTTTAGTGGGAAGATCAGATAATCAGTATTTCGCCTGGGTTCAAATATTCTTAAATTTAACAACGTATTGCTTATAAACTCACAACTTAATTTTCATAATAGTACTTCTGTCTTCAAATCAGACATTTGCTTTCAATTTAATGGTCTATAATAATCATACACCCTACAGCTCCTTGCCATAATTTACCCAAGCTTCACTGTGATACCTGCAGACGTGCTGTGAGAAATCTACACACAAAACTGTGTCAACTGTTGAAGGGTCAGAAGTGGAACTACGGGAATTGTCTGACCTTTGACCTCATGTAATGTTCAAATGTGGACATTTATTTAAATAGTTATGTACCTCTAAAAGTATAAGAGTTTATCTATTATAATAATTTTTATAACATAAAAATCAAGTTATTTCAATGAAATATTGTGTGGGTATATAGCTGGGGATATGGAGATGCTGAGTGGGCTGTGTGATATTGTTTCGCCTAAATCATGAAGAAGATCATCTGATCCTCTTCTTCTCCTGCCAGTACCTTTGAGGTCGAGGTTCTTTGCTCCGTCGACATTCTGGGTAACTGACTTTGAGTCCACCTTCAGTGTGTGCGTGTTGGCGAGGTCGCGTGTGATGACAACGTTGTGCCACTGGTTGTCGTTCAGCGGGTTGTCACTGTTCCCCTTCAGCAGACTCGGCCCATTCCCCAGGTTGAACACGTAGTGGATAAACCTGGCATGAACGAAGCAGGAGATGAACACGTCAGGGTTTGTTTGTTAGTGTGTGTTTGTGTGTGTGTGTGTGGTGTACTTGTAATCCATGCCTTATTTTATCCTCCCAGACCGATTGATATTATTAGAGAAACTCTCACTCTCACATGGACACTTATAATTGCACCAAACAACAAAAAACTACTTGTACTAGTGGCTAGTTACTATACTGGTGAGATTCTTCATTACTCAAAATCTTCAAAAATAAATAGACAGAGAACTGGAGAAAATGTGGTAAAATATAAGATAAAGCAAAACACTCACACTTTTCCTTCATTTGCCCCATTTTAAAACTTTAATATGTTTAATGTATTTTTCTAATACGGAAAAAAAGTTAATCCTACATAGGTTCTTATAGGAAAATAGCAGCAGATCTAAGGCAGAAACGGATTACTGTAGGATCTCAGCCCTTAAACAAATAACTGGTTAAGAAACCGCAATGCAATAAATTCAGAGCTGGAAAGATTCGATACAGGAAATCTAAGGAATGTAGAGAATAAGCTAGAAGAGATAGAAATAGAGAGACAGAGGATATAATCTGCAGAGGAACAGAGGATCCTGGGTTGAAAAACGCGCAGATAATAAGTGTACTTATATAAGAGGGTTAGAACAGACAGACAGACGCACACGCATCCAAACACACACACATACACACACAGACACACAAACACACAGTTGTTGAGTCTTTTTGTCCCCATAAGTAAAACAAGTCCCCTAAATGTGACTGTGCAAATAGATGTAAGTCCCCACAAAATGAATAATACCTGTAACCCCCCCCCCCCCCCCAATACACACACACAAATAGGCACACACACACACACGCACACACACACACACACACAATGAGAGTAGATGTGTCTGTATGAGCAGGCATTAACTATTTATATACTTACAAATACGCATGCATACAGGTGTGTAAATGTACCTATGTGTACATATGGATGCTTAACTCTATGTCACTGGATTTATGACAATGTTTAATTAAAATAATTGTAGCAGGAGCATGGAAATACATCGGAAACTGCAAAGATTTATGAAATTTGCAATAAAAAAAATCTCTAACAATAACTTTTAAGTGTTGCAATCTCACAAAACGTAAAAACGATTATCAGAGCTGCTGTATTAAATGCATCGTAAAATAATAGTCTCTGTACACAACCAGGGACCAGAACCTCAACGCGTCACCTTCACCGTCTCACTCACCCTTTGACCAGTTCCACGGCGATGAAGTCGTTCCCGTCTCCGCTGTTGAAGACGATGAACCCGTCAGGTGACGTGGTTTTGAACTGGAAGAAGAGGTGCATCGTGGTGTAGGCCTGCAGCGTGGCCAGGCCCAGGTAGCTGCCCTTGGTCTTGAAGGTCACGGGGTCGGCGATGATGAAGCGCATGCCGAAACGGGCGTTGAGCTCGCAGAAGTCGATGTCCCCGTTCTTGCACATGTCGATGTACTGCATGCCGTTAAACTTCAGGCCCTGTGGGGACAGTTGGTGACAGATGGTGGTAATAAAATCTTGACGCATAATTGACTTGATTAGACTTAATTTGATTTTGTCTTTTGAGTCGTATCCAATCACTGGGAGCACTCAAAATGAACACAGAGTATGAGATGACAATCTGTACCTTTTAATTTTACAATTAGATGCATCCTCAGAAACATACACCTGTTGGATGAAGGATGTTTGGGTTCTAGTCCAGTTTCTTTACTTCAACATTTTTTCTTTCAATTGAAACGCATTTCGTTTTTCAGTCACATTATATATCCTAGTACTTCCCCACTTTCCTGCCTTTCTTTTGATTCCTGCCCCTTGTCTTGATCGAAAATCTGTAAATTTCTAGACGGCGTAAAGATGTCATGGTTTTGGGAACGAGTGTAATTTCGTTCATGTGGAACCTCCATCAAGGTTCCACATGATGGAGGAACCTTGTGGATACAGTAGCCATGCATCTGTTGGTTCATGAACATATCACAGCTCATACCTGAAGATGCCCTATGAAGGAGGAGGGAGCGGACGAAACGAAGCGCCTCTCAGTCAAGATGCCCGTCTCCACGTTGTTGAACTCCAGACGGGTGTGGTCGCCCGCCATCTGGCCTGAGATGGAGGAGGGGCGAGAGAAAGAGAAGAAGCCAGGGGATGAAGGGGTTGAAGAGGAGGGAGGACAAGCAGCCTAACCTTCATTTAACATTAACCCCACCCAAGCTCACAGTCCAGTTAGACCTGACATACTGTGTAAACACACATTAGCTAATTATGAAATGGTGCCAATCCCGAACATTAAATGTATTGTTTTATAAGGCCAATATTTATATTCTATTTAAGGATTAAGAGGCATCTAGTGGTGAGGCTGCACACTGCAAACCAACTCATTCCCCCAACATGAGTAGGAAAAGCAACAGTCGCCTATAGAAAATGTTAAAAACCCAAATCTAACACTACACCTAGTGTTTGGTTTGTCCTTTCTGAGCTACTGTAGAAAGATGCAGGACTCCTGAAAGAGGAGCCTCTTACTATGTAAATATGGTCGGTTGTTTCTATGGTAATGACAACATGTTGATCCTTAGCTTTAGGTGATTTCAGACTATTTAGAACATAATCACGGATATTATATTCCATTTCTTTTCAAAGGTCAGGTGCAAAGACAATAGACCTTTAATTATCTGACAGCGTGGAGACATTTGAATGGCCTATCTTTATATCCACTAAAGTGGTTAAGTTGTCTTTGCTGTTTGTAAGTCTGCTAGTAGGATTAAGAAAAACTACAGAGTTGATTTTATTTAAACCTAAGGGAAGGGTGGGGTATGGGCAAAACAACTTTTGGAGATTAAGGGATGAATCGGGATATGAATTTTTTTTTACTTTACTAACAATTTAACATTGAAAGATAGGATGCTTTCTTTGACAATATCACGAATAATGCAATAATATTTATGAAAATAATAAGGCACAAGTAGAGGGCTATCCTCTATGAATCTGATCTCGATGCACGTAAATGCAACTTGTTGATAAAGTGGCCGCTCAGCCTTGGTGGAAGTACATGCTCCATTAGTGCCCTTGTAATTTTAGAGTATTATAGAGTCTTATTTAGCTGAGTCCTAAAATAGTATCTGTAAAAAAGAATAGAGCCATCTTCACTGTCAAAAAAAAGAGAAAAGAATCAAGCATGCAAAGTAAAACAGCCAGTGAGCAGTTCACTGGCGAAATACCTTCGGCCATGTCGTTATCCACAGTGAGTGTGAAGTTTTTACCGCGGCGGACCACTCGTACCGAGTGCCAATCATTGTCGTTGAGCTTTTGTCCGGCATAAAGAACCTCAGGGCCTTTGCCTGAAGAGGAGGGTTAGTTAGTGAAGGGACGGGGAAGCACAGACAAAAACAAAATCCATGTTTTCACAGCAAAACGGCAAATGACCAGAAAATCCTTAACCTTAAATGTGTCGTCCAAAAATTTTTTTTCTCAATTTAAAATAATCTTATTTCTCAATTGGAGATAGTCGAATTTGGTTTGGATCAGACAATACAAATCACAACTGACTCATACAAGGACTCACAACCAATGACTCAGCCCAAACAATCCAGGAAGAGTTAATACAATTTATAAGACTTGAAATGTCTTCCAAGTTAAACCTGCACTACATTCAGACTGATTCAAATTTAAAACAAATGATAAATTACCACAAAATTGTATTTTATTGCAGCTTTTAATACACTTGTAGAGATTGGTCAGAGTTGAGTAATTCATACAACAAACCACTAGGGGGCAGTCCAGCCACACCATGTTAACCAAAAGGCCAGAGTCCTGCATCTGCTGAATAATATTGAACCAAGGTTCTAAACTCAGAGAAACAGTATTGTTTGCTTATTGATTTTATGACCAGAAATCACATTTTATTAAACTTATATTGGCGAAATTTAGTGTACAGTGTGATGTTAAAAAAACATCATAAAGACAGCACTTCACATGTATAGAATTATTGAATGTGAAGGATCAAAACAGATCAAATTGTTTTTTTATTAATTCAAAATGCACTTTACAATCTGTCTTTACAGCTTTCTATCAACATATTGTGACTTCAATCCAAATGCGCAAACTTGACTTAACTTGATTAATTTATCGTTCACTGAAGAATGCGATTTAAATGACAAAAACATTGATTTCCATTGATGCTATACAAACCAATTCAATCTTAATTTAATAATCATTATCTTTATTTGAATTTTAACCTTATTACTTCATGACAAGTATCAATATTAACAGGTTTCCACAGTGTGTCTCTTCAGTGAATTTAATAAGTGGGGGTGAACTGAAACTCCTCACCTCTTCGTGCTCCTTTTCGACTTTTTGCGAGACAGTAAAAAAGTAACTGAGTAGTCTTTCCTGAGTAAGAGCACGTTGGCTAACACCATCTGTTTATCACATTACGGGTCTATATACTGCATTATGTGTTTAATCAAGGAAGGCAAGAAAACAAAGCCAGTGAGACACACTGCAATATGTTACGGTATAATTGGGGAAAACAATACTGCCAATAGAGTCGCTATAGGCGCAAAGAGGGCAAGATTAAGAATTAGTTGCCTGAATTAATTTTAAAACTGGGCCATTTGATATATACAGAGTACATGAAGTCAGATTTGCATAACTTTGATCTCTGGCTATTACGTCTTATCTGAGAAATCCTCTTATCAGTCCCCTGCATTCACACACCCCTGCCCCTTAACATCTAGCACACAGGTTATAATCAAACATTGAGTGAAGGAAGAAGGCTGCAGAAGAAGAATGTTGACTTACTGGTGTTACAGTTTATCCTGACACAGTCTAGATGGGGAGGGGAGAATAAGTGACAGATGAAATCGCATCCTTCAAGGTTACAGCTGCAGACATCCAAGAGCAAGAAAAGCCACCTTCCGGGGACGGTCACATGATGCCGGCGGCCATTTTTAGACTGGTTGGCGACTGATTGGTCAATGTTACTATACTGATACTGGAAATCCAAATGAATCGCATGATGATGTTGCGCCAACACTGTTCAAAATCACTCTACAGATGTTGGGTTGAATTTGATCGAACATGCCTGTCAATAGAGATCTGGTTATTATTTGTTTCTATAGTTTGGCTGCATGTTGAATGACTTCAAGTCAAAATGGTCGCTTGCAATGAAATGGCCACATCGATTTCGCAACCCAACAAATTGAGATGGAAATATTAAACTGTATCAATGGGAAATTGAGACATTGGGAAAAAATTGTGGCTTGTATTAAAATCTCCACTGATAACCTTGCACTGAACCTGGGTTTGGCAGGTGCAGGTTGAAATCCATGTGACCAGGCTGCTCATGTGCCGTCAACCACAACAGAAAAGTGGGAGCAAACTGCCTCGAGCCACGCAGCACCAACACCGTACAGAGGCCTGAGGACCCCCCCTCAGAGGGTCCTGTGGAAGTTATGGAACATATTCCTCCGATTATGTTAGAATTTCATTTTTTTTTTTGTATTTCAAGTTAAACTGTTTGAAAAAAAAGACCACATTGCATATTAAAAATCACGAAATGTGGACTAGACATGGTTTTATCAGCTGTGGTGACCTGGTTTAATGCATTAGATAATGTCCAAATTACAGATATTTTCTATGTACCCCCAGACTTTGCAACCAGAGAATCTACTCTTGGCTCACTGGTGTTAAGGCCTGCACTCTATTTAAATGTACCACCCATGTCACTGTCTGCAGGCGCGCTGGGTGCTGTGGCATCGGGCTGTTTGCCAGATGGGCCGCAGGCTCGGGGCCTTTGAAGGGGTGAGTGCCATCTTTGAACACGGCATGGGAGATGCCAGCTAGACCAAGGGTTACTAATGGACAGAGAGAAACATGAACCTGCTATCATGAGAAAAAAAAATCAAATAAAAAGAGCACAGAGCCATATGAGAAGAATGCAAATCAATCAGAGCAGCACTGAAATGTATGAATGCCTCTTACCTGCAGTTCTGAATAGATGGCTGGGTGTAATTTGTAAATGTTGCTAACTGATTTGAAGTATGTTTGAGGACTGTGCCATCTATTAAAGTACTTTAGAAAGCCAAATGCTGAGCGTTTAAACAAATCTATTTCTACAAAGTGATCAATGATTTGTTCAAAAGATGCACTGCAGAGCATGGTAACTAAGTGTTAGATCGATGGATGTAAAAATCTACAAAGACAATTAAGCATCAAGGCAGAAAATCCAGGCAAGTCAAAAACAGTGCATGCAGCTACAAAGACAAACTAGAAAAAAGAACTGTTTTAGTATGTGTTAGGTCTGATATCACGTCTGGACCTCAAATAAAAAAAGAATGAAAACACAAAAACAGTCAGGCCTCCCTCTGAAACACGAGGGTGAGGTAACGCCGACGGGGACGGTTTATACGATACCTAGGTTGACAGTCAGTTTCACCCTCCCGCTGTCCAGCTCCAGCCTCAGCGTGTCAGCCGACTCGCGGGAGGTGGCGGCCATGAGCAGGCCGAACGCCCGCTGGGACATGAAGCGCAGGGACACGTCCTCGGCCTCGGTGTGCATGACGCTCGGCATCACCACCTTCATGTACATGCTGCCGTCGTAAGACAGGATGGAAGATTCTGACGAGAAGAGACGGGAGAGTTTGAGTAGTGATGGTGATTTGAGCACAGATGATGTGACCGTCACGTGTGTGTATGTGTGTGTGTGTGTGTGTGTGTGTGTGTGTGTGTGTGTGTGTATGTGTGTGAGTGTGTGTGTTTGTGTGTGTGTGTGCGTGTGTGTATATATGTGTGCAAAAAAAACAGATACCATCATACCATCCTAAAGACATAGCTATATATTGCATATGCTTCACCTCCTTCTCACTGTGTTTATGCTACCAAAGCTCCTGATAAGATAAGATAAAACACACACACTCACACACACAAACACACACACACACTCACAGTGAACCTAATTTAAAGTTGGAACCCGCGTGTCACCTGCATGTTTTATCAACACGCCCACATGCCCTGTTGCAGTTGTATTCATCATCCATCGACTGACGGCCGAGTGTCTGGGAGCTCCAGCTGCTGAAGTGCACACACGCTGCTCAGTGTGCAGAAAATTAAATCCCCCCCCCACACCCCCTTCTGAAGCTGTTGGTTGGTGTCTTTACTCTAATTGCAAAATCTTGTTTTAGAAATGTCAAATCACTGTGGCTCTCACGCCACACAAAGAAATTGTCTCTACACGCTCGAGCAAGACAAGCAGTTCTGCAGTTTCGCCCGTTAGATAGAGACAATAAGACAACGTGGATCACGCAGTTTCAAAGGCTGTCGAGCTGGCCTGGTCTGGATCCTGGTCCTTTCTTACTGGAAAAAAGGGAGGAGAGAGCCGGAGCTCGTGAGGGCAAAGAAAGAGAGGAGGGCTGTCAGCAGACTGGGAGCCTCATGGGGCGAGAGAGACAGATTAAAAGGGTATCCAACCATGAAATACCTGTTTTGACACATCAGCTTTTAAAGAAAAAAATTGCCCTGCGGCCTCTGAAATGCACCACCATTTGGCTGCATCCTGGGAAAATGCTGAGGCTGTAGGTGAGCGTGACCCCAGAGACGGGTTGTACCCATTACCTGTAAACGATGCAAAGTCACATGTCAGGTACCGCTCGCTGCTGCCTCTGCTTCTTTACATGAGGTTAACTGAATAAAGAGGTTGTTTCCAGGTTGTTTGCATCGTAAAAAATCTCTCTATGTTGCAGTAAAAACTGACGCCTATGGTGACACTCCCGTCAACCAGCAAGTTTGCCAGAATGGAAGAAAGGAAGCAACCAGGGCATAAAAACCTACGAGGAATCTTAGAAAAAAATTGCAATGCTCCAGATGATAGAGAAACTTAGCATAAAGAGGGAGGATTACATTCTGAAAAGGAGGGCGATCAACAGTGAGGACAAACACGGATTACCACTGGTGTGGAGAGCGTCTGACACAAGAGAAGGGACTGGTTGGAATTTGTTATATATTTGGAATACGTTATAGTGAAGCCTTTCATTTATCTAAGTAATAAGCTAGAATGACACTCAGTGGAGGGGATATTGCAAAAAGCTACAAAAATACAAATTGTATCTGCACTAAAATTGAATTGATTCCTCTTTGGGTTATGCTGCACACCTCCAAAAAATATAATGGAATTGGTTGATTATTTTTTTGTGTAATCCTGATTACATACAAACCAATAAACGCAAAAAAAACAAAACATTACCTTGACAGTGGAGGTGATTGTTGTTTAGGAGCTGTGGGAATTTCACTGCATTTCCCAATGTAATAACTCTCCCTGACAATAGGGGGAGACAAATGCTATGCACCGCTGGCTTTAATGTCAAATTCCCGTGATCTGTTACAAAAGTTGTAAGTAATGTGAGATCACTGAACCGTTCACCTCGGTAAAACGTGCCCTGCGAAATATAAAAAAAAGAAAAGAAAACCCCACATTTGTCTGAGTGGCTTTACAGGCTAAAATCCATTCAATGAACACGCTGTCGACTGTAGCCTGGAGGATAGTGAAACCTTGGCTCACTATTGTTCTAGTCAATTTTTAAATTGCTCTTCATGTCTCCTTTGCTCTGTCTCAGTCTCTCACACACGCATAAAACAAAAAATAAAATAAACATGGGCGGTTCACAGATGGATCCCCAAACTGGCAGAGGCATATATTGATTTGTGAGCCCGGTCAGGTCCCAGGCTCCCACTACAAGAGGAGAGCAAACGTGGCGAGAGTCAATCTAAGGCTCGGAAAAATCAAAGAGACAAGAGGGGGAGGAAAAGGAAAGCACGCCGTGATACAAAGTGCGAGGTCCTCTCTGGAGTTTAAGAGGACTTGGCACACACTTGGAATTAAGTGTGTGGGACCTGCCCCACAGGTTGGAATACTAACTCACTGGAACCAACCGGTGGGAGAAATACACAACAATGTGAATCCTACTTGGCAAGTCAGCATTTCATGTCATCCATCCAACCCCAGAGAGCGACTCTCATTGTACAGGCTTGTAGTTTTGGTAAGGGTGAACTCAACGGATCTTTTTTTTGCAACTGCTAAATGTTAGAGTTGTTCCCGCAGGAGTGAATTGTATTATGGAAATCTAATTTGAAAGACTTAATTTCAAACAAAATATTACATTCTTAGAGTGACTATCCCCCATGAAATCATACAGTTGTGGTCTAAAACCTCTTGCAAGCCACAGTGTGTTATCTAGGCCACATTATATGCTAATAAAGTAGAAGCAGAGCAAAGTTAGAGAAGTTTTACCTCGGAGTTGTTTCCCAGAGTTATGGACTAGAACCGGAACTTATCGTGGCAAAACATCAGAGGTAAGTCATAAACTTAAGGTTGTCTTTGATGTGAAGTACAATTTGTTATCTTATTCTGCCGCTGCTTCAGTGAGTGTTGGTCGCAGAAAGATAAGAAAGATATCGTCGGGATCTGTGGAGTCTGGGCTTGTGTTGTTTGCTTGAAGAAGCATGATTGTGGGTAGCGGCTCCGTGGACCGCGTGGAGTGGGAACCTTCTTTACTGTGAGTGCCAACTACTGCACCACTGCTCCGCCCTGGAACAGCCACTCATTTCCCAGATATGTATTCATGAACTATCGTATATTTACAAAAACAAATCAAGCAAATTGGGCCTGATTTGCAGCTTTACCTGGTTTGAACTGTTTATGGTTGAGAAATAGCCTCAAGAATTAGTTTAACAGTATGCTGCACTGTTCCGCCATCAACTGTGCTGGTGCTTTTAAAGTAAGCCACATGAATAATAGCAGCCTATTTCAGAGGGCTGTTTTGCTGCACATCATCCTTTTGGGGGGGCAAAGTGGTCCCAATCATGTCTGACTGTCATTGATCACTCTCAGCAGGGATCGGCTGTGTCATAGTCAAATGGATTTTTTTCTTGTGTTAGAAAGGAGAGGGGCTTTTTGGGTTGACTTCAGTTCGACGTATTTGATTCGCACCGCGTGACACTCGGCTTTGAGGGGCTGTAAACCAAAACAGACAGAGGGCTTGGTTTATTCTGAGCACAACAAACCACAGTCTATTTAGAACAACTGAGGGTTGGGGCAGATACTTCTCCTAAAAATGTCATGATTGATGGGACAGAATCTATTCCCTGCTTCACACAGTACTTCTCGCTGTGTCAAATGTGCAGTATTTCTGCCCAAGTAATGAGGCGAGTAGTCCGATAACAACAATAAAACTCAACAACAACCAGAGTAAGAGACAAAAGTTCGAAATGTCAACATCTTGCCAGTCTTTGGACACCAACAATATTAATTTATTGATGCAACAATAAGCTAAAATAAGCTTATTTTGTCAAAGAAAGCAAACCCAAACTGTTTTTTATAACTTCTCATCCAATGTAGCTGGTGAGTAGATCCCAGTAACTAACTTTGTAGTTACAATGCTATTATTACCAACAGCAGGGAGGGAAACAACTACAAAATGAGTGTAGAATGGCACTCAGTGAATTGTATACCTCTGCCAAGAGTCCCCTTAAATTTAATTAAACCATATACAAATTACACACTAAATACATGGAAAGATATCAGTTCCCTAAATGTACCAGTTTTTTCCCTCTTTGAGTTATATTAATTATTCCCTGGGAAATCTGGGATATGTAAAAAAAATCTCACAATGTTAAAGAAAGTGATTAAAATATCAAAATGCTATTGATTCTTTCCAGGCCCATGTCCCATCCTTTCATCAAGTTTCATGGAAATGTGATCAGTCGTTTTTGCATAATTCCATTAACAATCAAACAATCATCAAACAAACCAGTGCACCTTGGTATAGAGGTTGTAAACTCATGTTGTATGAAGTCTAAATCTCCCTTTAAGTTAGAATAGAAGGTATCACGGTATCTCAGACCTCATAGTCGTACTCACAGTATTGTGCAAAGCTTCACAAGTCAGAGGTGTAAAGACGTGGAAGCAGCTGAGCCGCTGAGCCAGACATCACTTCACACTGGTGGAATATTAAAGATCAATCTCTGGAAATGGAGAAGACTGCTGCTGTGATTATAGCCATTCATAGCTAATGTAAAGCTGATAATGGGCCTCGGCAAGATACTGCACGAGATTGCACTCCATGTAAGTGCCTTTACAATTGTATGGATGCAACATTACATCAATGAAACACACACATATGGACACACACCTAGTGGCATGTCAAGCAGCCGCGGCAACTTGATATTTCTTAAATGAGAGATCAGCAGCAGTGAGGATGTCGTTTCAGAAGGTAATTACGCTGCTTCTTGTCAGTCTCTGCGTTTGAGTGCACGTGTGTATTTGTGTGTTTTTCGAGCAAGCGCCGCACTTTACATAATTAGTAGTCCAATTGAAGCAGAAGATGGAGGAGGAGGGAAGCTATTAAGGGAGAAGCTTCACAAATGTTTAGGCGATAAAAAGGGGGAGTAGACCAGTGAAAGCTATTTGACTGCACACACACATACACACACACACGCGCTCTGTAGTTCTGTTCAAACTCTGAAATCAGTTTTCTCTCTCTCCATTTTTCCTCTCTCAGTGCTCCCATTATTTACTTGCCTTGGCTGTGCTGAGCAGGATTATCTAATCTCTTTTTCCCCCTAACAGAGTGACAAGTCTTTGTTTTGATAAACAAACCAACAAGGGCCTTGACTGTCATTGTGGTGTTTTGTGTGAATGCCTGTCAGCCACACACAAACGCACGCACGTACACACTGCTGTCAGCCTTTAAAGTTCAAAAATCATATCCTCATCCTGACAGCAAGGATAAGGACATAGATAAAGACTCTTACAAGTTCGAAGTGTGCCTCTCCTTTTTTGTATATATATCTATATATGGGTATACACATAATGGCAGTAGCAAATGCCCTCAATCAAAGAGGCTATTGGCTGTGTACATTATACGCAGTAAGCCTCAGCATGCGATACACACTGGAGATACATGCATGCACACACATGCTCACTCAAAAATATATCCCACAAATCACACTGTACTGTATCTATATTCCAGTTAAACCATCCAAACTACTTGAAGATGGATGTGAGGTCTATGCTTCAACCCATTATCCAAAAATGAAGCTAAAATATCCTGGATATCAACGCTGCCATCTTGTGCTCGAGCAAGAGACAAAGCCGTAACAATTGGGGGAGCCGAAGTGTCAACTTCCTGTTAATACATGCACTCGACCAATCGTGAGTCAGTCTCAGCTATCAATCATGACATTTTATAATGTCATTAAAACTGACGTGTGATTAGATTTACCTAAAAGGACATAAAACCTCTTTGGGAAAAACTGCCATTAACATGTACACTGACTTTTTAGCTTTATCAATGTCCCATCCACTAACATGCAGGAGGAGGGGTTTTATATATTAAGATATATTACAGAAAGCCACCAGGGGGCGAAAGGGACTCTCATGCTTCACTTTTGGGGGGCTGTCTTGTTTAGTGAACACAGAAACATTAGCATTGACACCAGTATCCACAGACATGTGGTTTACTAACAAGGTCAAACACCACATATGTTTAATCTCCTCTTCTCGCTTTATTGCTCCTGTTCCAACTCAACCCAGATTCAAGAACTGGTGCGAAGCACTTTGAAGAATGACCTCCCCCGCAGACAGTGGAACTCAAGAGGAGGTCAGTGTGTTCACAGGGATTACCAGATATTCTGCCGTGCTCAATAAGCGGGCTGAGATGAATTCATCAGGACATCAAAAATCACGAGGGGAGGTGTGGCGTCAGTAGGAAACAGTAAGCGGTTTTGTGCATAAGACATATTGAATGGGCTTTACACGCGGATAAGGTAAATCCCTAGAGCTTTATCAACATGTGACAGATACAATCGGTTGCCGAAACAAGCCCCTGCACATTCAATTTGAGGACGATTTTGTAATGGACATCATACTATACTATCGAATCTTGGTGTATTCTAGGCCAGGAACTGCATCATTCCCACGGTGTTGTTGGCTTAACCCCACCGCTGGTGAAAGTCATAGAACAGCATTTCGCGACAGGCGCTCCACGAGCTTACGCTACCTTCAAATGGATTACTCAAAGCCAAGCTGCTGGATTTGACCCGACGGATGTTGAAGTTTTAATAAGTGACAGTTTGTGATGATTTATGGGTGTAATGCTCCTGCTTAGCGGGGAGCTACACACACGGACACACATGGGTCACTGTGTGCGAAAATAAACACACACCTACACAACAATTTGCAAACTATAAATAGCCGCACATTAACCTTAACCGGTGGTGTAAACAGACTCAGAGGTGAAAAAATAAAAGGGTGACACCTCTGCAGTGCAGTTACCTTTAGTGCTGGATTTATGTGAAGGTTTAGAGCACCCAGAGCACCACTTGAGCCAACTAGAAGGTCACATGTGTCAAACAAAAGGGCACTATGGAGGCAAACGGCCGCCTGGCCAGAGACTCACTTAGGCCAGAAAGCATAATTCAGGGCACAGCCAGGTGGTGACTCGAGGGCAACGGTTTCCCATCAGAACAGGGGAGGGATTTTTTTTCCTGTCAAGGGCGATTTCAATTTTTCTAACATCGTTCATTGTAAAGTATTGCGTTTCTGGTGCGGACAATGGAACTGTTTCTCTTTAGTCTGTCTGATGTCAGATGGTAGTGATGATGACGATGTTGATGATGATGCTGATAATGATGCATTTTGCAGCTGGTCTATGCCAAAACAACCTGCTTAAACAAATTACCTTTGGTAGTCCCACAAGTGGGTTGCATAGGCAGTGATTCATCCCTTAGATCAAACTTGTGTTACGTCTGTTGATTCATCTCATTTCAGAGCAAACAACTTCAAATGTCTCAGTGAAATGAACTACGGCAGTTATTCATGATAAACTGTCACTTTGGAACAATGTTACTTTGAAACAAAGTTGCTTTGGAACAAAGTTACTTCGTCACGTGCAAGCAGCCCTGCAACAGCCACAATAAAGTTTTCCTTCTGAAAAAAGGTTCCAGCTTCTTAGCCATAGACTTGTGCATCACAAAACTCACTCCATAACATTTACACCGCCTTAATCTTGTGAAAGCTACTTGTTGGTAACACAGAACTCCACCAAAGTGAATTTGTGCTTGTAAATCCCTGAGCTATACTGATGATTGAGTTTAGCCTTTCTCGTCAATGTGACCACATCCCTTAAACTAGGCATACTGGGTTGTCTTTACTTCAACAAAAAATGCAACATTACACATCTCTTTTTATTTTCTTGACAGTCACCATAAAGATGTGTTAACCCTAACCTTGTATGTGTTGCACTCATCCTGATCATGAAATTACAGCCATAAAGCCATAAAATCCCCAAACTAACATGATAAAAAAAATTCAGATTTCTGAGCCACTTTTGCTATATTTATCTATGATTGGGCCAAAGAGTCCCATGGGGTATAGGCCTAAAGGCCTTAGAAAATGGTGTAATACAACACTTCAGTTCGGAGAGCAGTGGCTTTTCCTTCAGACTTTTTTGTTAAGAGCTGATGACTGCAAACTTTATGAAAATAGCATATGCTTTCTGCAACTTCTTGAGCCCCTGGGATTTCCCCCCGGGAGAATTTGTAGATAAAGTAGGTTTGATTTATGGTTTTGCCCTTGCTGAGTTTTTCACAACTTGACCGTGCATTCTGTTGTTGCATCTGCTAATGGCTGATAAATACATATCAGTAAATACATGTAATGTTAGTGTTTAGTAATGTGTTTATTTCAGAATAAGGAAAAAGAAGTACTACGGTACAAGCCCTGAGATTGTGGGCAAGGTGAGTGACTGTGTGTTTAAGGCCAGTACATTCACTACTGTCTGAATCTGTAAAACTAACAGTATTTGAGAGGTTTAAAAGTTACTGCATCTAGATTAGGAAATAGTGTGGGAGAGGATCAGTCAGTTTCCCTGTTGTTTTTCTTTTCATCTAGCTTTTCTAAATATCAAGGAACCTGACTCGTAACTTTGATCTGCCTCATGTGCAGCAGCGTGTTTGACAAATGCAATACGTTCAAACTGCTGTAAAACTCCCCCACATCTGGTATCCTGAGCAGGGCCTCCTGCAGATGAAATGTACAGCCGCGACAATTATAGTACTCCATAGGGAAAAGAAGACTCCTGTTATTCCCTGATGCTCAACCGGATACAATGCGTGTGCACCAGAATACGTTTCGCCTCGGCAAATGTAATCTCGCTAACTTTCAACAAAGCCAGCACTGGACACATCACACCCTGGACACATCACTACAAAGAAAAGACTCTAATACACAAACAATCATGCAGTGCGTACACACAGCCAGTGAACCACAGCTCCATCGGGGGGCAGCAAAGTCAAAGACAGCCTGCTGCTGCTCTCAATTGCACTTCTCATTGAGTTGTGGGGAGATGAACCGGGTGGAGATGAGACGGAAGCAAGAGCAGGAAAGAGGGAGGAAGGTGAGAAAAAAAAGAAGGGAAATGGGAAAATAATCCCAAGGAAGCGATTGACTACGAAGAAATACAAGGAGATGAATTTATAAAACTGCAACTTAGGATGGACCTATGAGAAAAGCAAAGACAATCAAGCGGACTGACATGTGGTAGACGTAGTCCTTGATAATCATGTTGCAAAACAAATAAATCAAGTTACCAGAGTGTCTCTCGAGGCATTAAGACACAAGTGTGTAAAAATGCTAATTCATGCCTCTTTTACAAAACATACATTCATGAATATTTATTTTAACCCCGGGAGGGTGAGGTGCTATATCCAGGAAAGTAGTATATAGTCATTTTACCCCCGTTTTTTAAATCGTAAAATTCAGTTAGTCTCACTGGGAAACCTCCTTCTGCTGCCATGAGAGCTTTGGAGACTTGTCAATTTCTCAGATGGCCGAGCACTGAAGGCTTGATTTCCTCTGTGTGTGTGTGTGTGTGTTCTCTCTCTCTCTCTCTCTCTCTCTCTCTCTCTCTCTCTATCTTTCTCTTGCTTGTGTGTATGAGAGAGAGAGAGAGACAGAGAGACCACATAGAAGGAAGGGGACAGCGTGTGAGTGTCCGTTTGACAGCAAGAGACGAAAAAAGACGAAGACTGAAATGAGACACAAGACAGAAAGCAGGGAAAGATGGATGCAGCACGCTCCTATGCGTCTTCCCTATTCAGCTTAGTGGGCCACAATGAGAGTCAGGGTTTACATAACCCAGCACAGCTCCTAAGCACGCATTTAATTACAAATGGGGATTAGGGAGCAAAAGCATAATGTTCCAAGCAGCGAAAAAACAGAAACAAACAGATCGTTTTTAAAGTGCAGGAAGATCTGTTCGTCTCCTGCGTGAATGTTGTCACACAAATCTCTCCACTTCTCTGGCATTTTCAACAATTCAGTCCGCTAGTCTCTCTTGCTCTACATTTCCATCCATCTACCGCTACCCCAGACTTTACTTGTTTCTTTCCATTTCCGCTATGTGAATCGGAAGGGCCCAGTTACGTCAGGCACCACTGGCATAGTGTCCCAGCACAGGAGGACGGCTGTCAGCTCGCCACGAGTCTGTCCTGCGGCGCCGGAGGCAGGACACACCGACTTTAATGGGAGGCAACTCAGATCTCCTCAGCAGGGGAGCAGAGGACATGTTCTGCACGTGTTCAGAAAAAAAAATGACCACAGCTGCCATCCAGGAGAATTAGAACTCGATCGACGTGACCTCCAATCAATTAGGGACAATCGCTCTGCAGAACCATCATCTCAGCAAATGGGAGGAGAAAATTGAAGCGAAACTAGCATTTCAATTCAATGAAGGTTCAACAACAAGAGGAGCAAAGCTGGGGCCAGTTTTTTCATTGATGGGACTGGGAAATATTACCTTTTTTTTAAAATACAGGACTGAGCATTTTCTACAAACAGCTTCAAATGGAGTTAGGTTTATGAAGCATGATTCACACACATATGCGAGCAAACTCACTCTCGACACTTCCGCTTTGATTTGTATATATGCTGCTGTGTATCATAAGATTGACAATACAAAAAGAAATAAAAAAGGGAAATTTCAGTCATGTAGGAAATGTGTCAAAATGGAACGACAGATAATACACTAATGATAATGATAATTCAGGCCCTTCAATTTGCTCCTTTGAAAACGAAAATTTTCTTTTCAAACATGAGGCAGAATCCACGGGAAGAAAGGTTTTTTGACAGATATAGGCTTTGAGCTTTGACATGAACATATTGTTTCCTGTGGCTCAGCCTGCACCTTGACACGTTCACTCCAAACTTAGTCAAACAGGCTCTGGCATCGCTGCGAGTCCTGACACCATTCAAGAGGTAAGGATTTAAAGATGAAAATATATTATTTATTTGAATGCTCCTATAAGGAAACACACTGCATTTATCATTCAGCTTGATTGATATATATATATGTATGTCGACATATGCTTGTGTATTTCTTTCCTGGAGGTATGTGTCTGTCAATCACGCTGCATGCTTGTTAGCTGCATCTGCAAATATTCCAGCTTTCAGGAAGAATTGGTCACTAACAGCGCCAGACGGATCATCATCACTGTAAAGCGAATGTGATATTGTAGCATTAGTTGTAATGGGCAGCTGCAGGTGTAGCCGCCGCTGATGCTTCAAATCTACCACCTGCAGTGCACCACAGAGGCATCATGTGCTAAATGATGCGAATCAGTTACCACATCCAGCGCCAGTGAGCCTGTACTGTAACACTATGTGTGTCAAAATCTCTGACTATAGATTTAAAGCTAAAAAAAACATTGAAGAAAGTTTGACATGATTTAGGAATTATTTTGGAGGGATTTAATCTACCAGAAAAAAAACGTAAAAGTGATGTGTATAAAAGCCTGGATAAAATGATACTTAAAACCACTGTCAAGGCCTGGGTGGGAAATCTATACATCACACGCTCCGAAGTCCAACATCCAGCTTTTAAAAGCCTAATGGCTTCACTATTCTTCTCCAGCTAATTTGTTGCCCCTCATCTGTCTCCAGCCGTCCCCTTCTATAACAGTCCTTCCTTTTGTGTTTTCAACCTCATTCGCCTGTCTTCCATTTTCCTCGTCTTCGCTGTCCTCCATTTTACACCCTTCCCCCATTTGTCCTGTGTATGTATGGGAGCGCCGGCCTGTTAGTCAGGGCAGACCTTGAAGTGTCATTTTCTCTGTACGCGGAGATAAATGTCCCGGCAAAGGTGCTTATCACCCCGTTAACTTGGAGAAGTGGGGCTGTGGGAAAAGGCGAGGGCAAGGCAAAGGCGTTGGTTTAAAGGGGAGTTACAGAACTGTGGGCTGGGAGAGAAATGGAGGGATGTTTATGCTATTAAATAATTTTGAAACAAATGAAGACAACCCACAACAAGAGACACAATACAAATCAGTTGTTTTCTCCAAATTAACATGATAATGTGCGAGAAAGATGAATATATATATTCACTCTATTTGACAAAACTATGAGCGGCTAAAAATGATGTCATCCATCCATCTGCCCATTATCTGCTTAACCTTATGTGGGTCGAGTGGGGGGGAGGCTGGAGGCTATCCAAGATGACATTGGGCGGCGAGAGGCAGAGAACTGGACAGATCAAAGATGTAGCACGGGGTCAACATACAGACAAACAACCCGTCACTCTCACTAACACCGCACAGGTTTGAGTCTCCAATCGACCTAATTCCCCGATGTTGTTGTCTTTGGACGGTGGGAGGGAGCCACAGTTCCTGGAGAGAACCCACACGGGAGAACGTTCAAACTCCACAAAGAAAGATTCAAGAAACCAGGAGCCTACTTGATCCCGTGGCCCAGTGCTAAACACTGCACGAAACGATTCTAAAGGCTTCTCCAGCCTTTCTTCTCCACTTCATGATAACAGTGGACAAGTGTCTGGAAGGTTCCTGTTGTATATCTCATTCTATCACACTCAGCGATAACGGCTTCCTCCAAATGCCAACAGCTCGTCAGGGAAGGAATGGAAAATGTGCTGAGAGGAGAGCGGCTGCACAGAGCTCATTCACATCAGCATCCTCCAATCAAACCAGATCATCAACCACAAAAAATAACAAGCAAAAACAAATAAGCTCAAAGACAAATGCTCAATGATTAAACAATTATAAAAGTTTTTTGAAGGAAAACATAATGACAGGTAGACAACACAGTTTAAATAAATGTTGAAGGGCCATTTCACTGATTGTTACCCATTTGGCTCAGTTTAGTTAGGGTTATCCTTTTGTGGATTAAATAAAACCTCAATTGCCAATTAGTGTAGTTAATAGTAAAGAGTACAACACACTTTTCTTAAGGAGCTATTTGAAACAGATGGAAGTGAGAGGTTTGTGCCTGATTAAAGCACAAACCTGTGAGCGGACAAATATTGATTTGCATGACATTAGCCAGTAGCGCTGAATGTGCGTCAGGCTCCCTGTGGCAGAGTTGACTTGCAGCATCCTCTCCCCTGAGAGCAGGATGAGTCATCAAAACAGTCGTCAAACTGTTGAAACTATGTCACAGGAAGAGAAAGGAAAAGGCATCTCAATGTAAAAATACTATGATTTAGTTATTTCGGCATATAGTTGATTTGTTGTTTGAGATAAATGATCAGTGAACACAGGGACACGGGATTAAAACTGGGAAGGTGTATTTCTCATTTCATAAAGCCCTCAACAATGTTTGAGGCAGATAAAATGAAAACAAGACAAAAGACCATGAGAAAAGTGAAAAAATAATAAAACAGATAAGATCAAATAAATGGGAAGAGTCAGTACAAGCCACCATTTCCAATCTCTCCCAACAGAGGCTAAAGGCCGAGTCTGTCTAAGTTAGAGACAGACTCTCTCTCTAAGAGTCTGTCTTTAGCCTATAGTTTGGAGACTCTAATAGCAAAACCCTGCTGTGACCTGAGTGTAACCAGCAGGGATCCATCTGCAGATCGAGAGGGCACACACCAGGTCAATAAATCTGAGATGTATTTAGGAGCGGGGCCATTTAGAGCCTTAAAAGATAGCAATAACATTTGAAAATCAATAGGAATCTAACAGGGAGCCGGAGTAGGGAGGCGAGTACCCGGGTGATGTAGTCGTGCAACAAGACGAGCGGCAGCAGCGTTTTGCACAAAATGGAGACGGTGGCGGGAGCCGACTGAGAAGCCCAGAGGACGTAATAAGCATGTACAGCAGAGCGTGGTAATCAGCAGCCGTTAACATTCTTGACTCGGTCATCAAATACGAGGTTAGTGTCAAATATTACTCGTGGAGTTCTAGCAGCCTATTATCCAGCAGAGCGAGGGGATCAGCAGCAACAGAGCAGGTGGAATTAGGGAGAGCTAACGGCATGACCTCACACAGATGACCTCATTTGTTACATCATGAAAACTGCTCACAATCTCCAGGAATACCGAACGTGGGGATAACAAACCTCACACAGCAAAGCTAAAATATGATAATTACATTCAAAGCCCCATAAAACAGAGGTTAGATTGAAGTAAGTGAATGTGTAACTATGGTTCATATTTTGACAGGTTGTTTGTGTGTGAAAATTAAATATACAGTTTATACTTAATATATGTGTATGTAAGTGTAAACAGATTTTTAAACAGTGGATTGACAGGGTATTGTTATGAAGAGGATATGATGGTTTTGCAATAAATGAGATCTATGTACAGCAAAAGAAAACATGTACACAGGTCTAGTTTGATATGCGCTCAAAATCCTACACGGTGGTAATTGGTACCTGACCGTAAGAAATATTTCACTCAAAGGCAGCCTGCCAATTACCAAAGGGCTATTAAAGGAATCAGGGATTAAGGGAGACTTGGAGTTTTTTTTCCCCTCCGCTCCCTCAGTCTGTGGGTGGGATGGACATTTAGACAAGCACTTGAATCACGCCACTCTAACACAGTCGGAGCGTTTACCATATCTGAGCAACTGACCCCATCTGAATACAAATGGGTTTGGAAAATGATTAATACTTTATTCAGAGAGAGAAGCCAACATGTCTGCCCTTGTTTGGAGGATGCCCCAATTACTTTCTGACGATTTTAGGAAGAGACTGACCACTGAAGCCAAAGCAAAAAAGTCAACGTTGGAGGTGCACAGAATATTGCAGCCAACAAAGGAATCCTGATCACCCTGTCTTCAAATGCATCATCACAATGTGGTGAAGTTACGCGGTTATCCAAACAACAATAAGTGCATTCACTATAAGTAAGTGCCATTTAAGTGCTACTAAAGTGTTAGTTTCAAAAAGTTGTTAGTATATATAAGATGTATCTTTTTTTTCTTTTTTTTTTTATACATGGAGACATAAACTCTAGAGGATGTCGGTAAATTGAGTCCGGACTTTCTCCAGAGTTTGTCTCTCACAACAACAATCTCAAGAGTGTTAGGGTGAGAGGTGGTGCAGCAGACAGAGGCAGGACATAGTGTTATAATTCAATTGTTTTTCCTGACGTTCCAATGACCAGAAGCTCTCTTGACATCTTCTACGGTGTGTTCTACCTGTGTTACACCGATTTTTCTTCCACAGATATTTGGATTCGTTTTTAAAACTTGTTTGCGTCTATTCCATTTTGGAAACGTCATTAACATTCACTCGCCTGTTTTCTCGCATTGGGCTCATTCGGATATTCTGTGTTCTCAGATACAGCCCCTGTAATCAGTGCGCGTCTGAAAGTTATGCGATTCCCACTTTCAAATGTATAATTACATCCCTTGTATCATATGCAGTATAGGAAAACTGCCACAGACGATAATTGGAAAGTCGTCTGCAAAATAAAGCATTTAATTGAAAAAAGTAAACCCTTTCTCCAGCTCTTCAGGCACAACCTTTAAAGTACAGCAGGATAATATTAATACAGAGACTCTTTGTAAGAAGGTGACAAGCATCAACGTCATTGAATCTCTGTTCTGCAGTTGCTACCTATGATTAAACTGTGAAAGCCGTGCGACAGCCTATTATTTCACTGCCACTGGAAATGAGCATCGGGCAAAATGAGCAGGTAATTGCATGGTGTGTGTGCTGGGGAGTTCCTATTCTTAAGAGAACCCACGTGACTGATGCGATTAGGACGTCTATGAATTTAGGCAGAAACGCAATGATATGCTAAACACTACTCTAAATGCTAACAAGAGGAGCCCGAACAATTACAAATCCCAAATTCTCATGATTCAATGTGACTTAAAATCAAATTGAATATAATAATTGAATGAATTAAACAACAGTGTCAATGAGTGTTGTAGTTTTAACAGTGTATCGCCTGCAGCACAAATATTAAGGAAGAGGAAGCCGGCGTCATAATGAGTGATGTCACCACTGATCTGCATTGGCCACACTTCCAGCCGTCAGCTCAGGCCCGGAAGCCATCACTGTTCCCCTGTACTGACAGTAGTGAAAACACAGGCACTTACTGTATGTGGGCGGTGGCGTCTTGTCAGGGAAAATACAATATGCACTAGACACAATCCGATCTGTCTCCAGTGGATTGGTGTGTGTGTGTGTGTGTGTGTGTGTGTGTGTGTGTGTGTTTGTGTGTGTGTGTGTCTGGCGTGCACGTGCAGATGCAGCAGGCGGACAGACAGGGGAGAGTCTCAGTGGGACGGCTCGGCGCATGGGCTGGCACACCGTGAGACAAACACACTTCATTGCAGGCCTATTTACCTGATTAACTGAGCTACTTCCTCAACTGCCCCGGCTTCCTGAAAACTACACTGTCACACCCGCACAAACAGACCCACACACACTTTCTCCAAACACGAAGGTTCGACCGCCGTCTGTCCGTCTGACGAGCTCGCAGAGTCCCTGGATGACATTCAATACACTCCTGTAGTCTTGAATTAATGTAAGCTCTCACCAGTCCGACTCCAATAAAACCGGAGTAATCTGCTTTACTCGAGTTTTCCTGGCAGGGGACCCACATTGGGGGTAACCCTTTCTTGTAAAGGACTGTCACAATCAAAAACGGAACAGGGCCTCCGGCTGGCTCCCGAAGACAAAGGAGAGAGGAGAAATCCCAGCGAGGAACATTATCGTTACAGCGGCGTAATGATTTCCTTTCTCTATACTTTCCGTGGATCTGACCTCCGGCTATTTGAGGAGTAAATCATTTGGCAGCATCAATTTTTAAAGTACTACACCAAAGTGCAGCCGGTCGCCACTTAGACACATGGAGCTCAGCGTAAGTTCAGTAAGGAAGACTTAAAACCCCACTCAGATCAGCTGACTGCGGGCGGTCCTAAATATCGGGAATGCCCATGGGAGGGCTTAACCTGTATGCTGTCAGCTGATCGTAGGTGTTCCCAATCTAATCAGGCCCGCGCTGTTTCGTTCAGCCAGTCACACAGCAGCTGTCTAACTTTAAAAATCCCTTCTCTTCTCTTCCTCAGCAGTGTCAATGCAGTGACTCGCACAACCCCTCCTCCACCCCAATCTCCTCCAGTCCTGAGAAGAACATTCATCACCTCTTCCGGATCCCGATGACAACCGATCACGGACTAAGGTGGCAGCTGACTGCCTGACAACAGACTGTTACTCGTGGCATCCATTGCACTTCTGTCCATCCTGGAAGAGGGATCCCTCGCATGCGGCTCTTCCTGAGGTTTCTACGTTTTTCCCTCAAGAAGGTTTTTTTTTGTAGTTTTTCCTCACTCTTGTGAGGGTTAAGGACAGAGGATGTCTCACTTAGGAAGTCCAATAAGACAATGCTCATACATGGACCATCTTAACAAACGATTGACCAATGAACCACCACCAGTGTCTAGACCCCGGGGGGTATTCCTGTAAGACGTTCTGCTCCACCCCCTTCTAATCCTGATGACATCACACAGGGGTCTAAAATGCCAAAGACTATAAATATTCGCATTCTCTGTGCACTGTAAAAAATAAACTCGTTAAAGTAAAAACCAAGTCTCTCCTGATTGAAATGCAGATGAAGCAAGTCACACAAAAAGCCTGTTCACACTTGAGGAAATGGACCATAAGAAGACAACAAAAACAGGTTGCAGAAACTCAATAAATAACGCATCACTTCCACAGGCACCATGGTTCTAACGGCAGCAGTGTGCCCGGTGTTGTATTTTAAGCAAGTGGCTCCTCTTTCCTCCTCGCCATGTGTGCCTGTCGGTGCCGCACCGAGCCAAGCTGCCCGATTTGAATGCAGATCACAGACAGATGGGTTTTTGGCAGGGCCACGCTTCCAGTCACAACCCAGGCGAGAGGGGTCTATCAGGGCCAGGGCCTCGGTATCACACTACAGCATGGAGCGATGACACTCTCTGGCTGGTACACACACACACACACAAGCATGGGCGGTAGTAAAAAAGGCATTCCTAATCATGTGGATGGATGCAGACGTATCCGGAGCACAGACATAGACACATATGGTGTCACAGAAACCGCCAATGATGATATGCATTGCTTTTAACACATCATATTCAGTATGTTAAGATATTCATATCACACACACACACACAGCCACACACACAGCCACACGCAGACACACACATTGCCTGGCTCCCATACTGACACTACATCTGTTTCTGTGATACCGCGGAAGACCTCTGATCACAGGTGCTGTCATGTCTCACGGGCTGAGTTAAAGGAGACGAGCCAAACAGAGTGAGCCCGGGTGTGTGCACGTGTGTGCGTGTGTGTGTCTGTGTGAGAGAGAAGTGGGTTGGGGGAAAAACAGAAAATCACAGAGAGCAAAAGAGAGGGAAGGATTTGAAGACAGAAAATGAAAAAGAGATGTAGTGAAAAAGAAAAACATGAGGTAATAGATAGAAATGATCAATATACTATAACAGAGGACAGTCAGGAGCGCTTGTGTGTCTTAGTTATCGCCTGCTACGATCTTCTGCTCCTCAAACAGACTCAAATATCTGTGAGTTTACATTTTCAGAGGTAAACAGAGAATGAAATCTGCGAGCTTTGTATTCCCCAGTGGAGGAGAAGAACATACACGGAGCAATGTGCTCTGTTTAATACAAATACGGGGAGATTATCTTGAGACTTTCATTTCTGGTGATTCCATTATTTGGAGTTCCAAAATGATCAGCAGTGCAAAATGTGCTGAAACCACATCCCCGAGTTTTACACGTCATCGTTTATTGGGAGTAACTTGAATGCCTTTGGAATACATATAGAACAAACACATATATTTAATACTGAATAAAATGGAGGAGGATTTAAACAGGTTAGGCACAATCTGATGATCAATATATATATAGGGCAATATTAGAGCAGTGCTTATTTCTATTTCATTAGGAGGATGTGGTTTATCATTTATTCTAGAGAGTAAGGGTAAAGCGAAAATAAGGTAATAACATTTCATTTATTTATATATTTAGGCACAATTTTTACATATAAACAGAGCAGGAGGTTCTCTGCACAGTCCGTAGGAATCCAGGAGAAGTCGATGTGAGAACAGAGCAGGGGATCCTTTATGTTTGAAAGCAGCTTCAGTTACTTATTTTTAATTTCAGAACACAAGCTGGACTATAGCTGCTAAATCTCACTGGAACTTCAACGCTCACTCTAATAAGCTCAGTGCCCTCGGTGATACAAGAACTTTCACATCAAACTTTGAGGGTTCACCAGAGTTGCCCATCACATGCCACATTATTTTTCTACAGTTACAGCCACAGTTCAGACATCTCTTTGGCACACCAGCAGTGAAAGAACTCAACAGAAACTTCAGAGCAAGAAATCAAACTTTCTCCTGGCTTCCCTCAAGGAGAAATGTGGCTCAGAGGAGCCAAGAAGTGAAGTTGAATGGATTCAAATGAAGTCAGATTAAGTTATTTCTACTGTACTCTAAAAACTCAAAAAATCCAACCGCCTGCATTCTGCTTTTGCTGTAGTATCACTTTTAAGTATTAGTAGGAGTTCACACCAGGAGTCTAGATGCAAAAAAGAATAGTTGGTCAAACTTATTAAAAGAGAAACTTACATACATTTACCATATTGACTTTGGTTTTTGCTGATGTAAGAGGTCTTTGGCTTCAGGAGTTTATAAATGAAAATACTAATGCAGTGTGACAAATACTTCCTGTGCCTGGCTCAGAAATCCATTTGAATTAAATAATATCACAAAAAAAAAGAAGTGTAAGGCTGATCTCAGCAAACTGTTTTGAACCGAATACAGACAAAAGGAGCTAATTTACATTCCGGCAGAAAGTCACCAGCAGAGGCCAATCATTGTAATGTAAATGTATAACCTTTGTTTCACACCACGGGAGAGCGCTGATCTCATCATCATCTCAACCCTTGTCTCATCATACAAGCACAATTCTGTGTTGCAGCATATAGCGGCTTTGAGATCAATAGCAACACATCTTAGTGGCTGTTTGATACAGTCGCCAGGGAGCTCCAGGAGGTGGGAGGAGAAGGAAAATCAACTTGTCTACCAGCACGACGGATACAATCCCATTCGTTCCAGAGTGTAGCAGATTTGTTTTGAAAGAAAGAAAATGCAATGTCATTTCAAACCCAACATTTCAAATCGGAGTGGTTTCCTCATCTCGAGGGGCTGATGATTTCAGAAACATTCTACTGTACACTGCGACCAAGCAGCCGCTGGAGAATGTGGAAGCTGATGAGATCAGACATTTGCCAACATCCAGACATTTTGGTCTATTTCCAGATGATGCTGTCTTCCCAGTTTCATCAGACAGCAAACTTTCCTTTATAGATAGATGCTTACGGTCAACAAAGTCAGGATGAAGCCAAGAAAGAGTGGATTGCTCAAGAAAAGATGAACTCTTATTCACAAGAGACCGTGAAGACAGTGGAAGTGACTGCGGGAACAAAGCAAGCTTTGTATTGTACCCCAGGGGGAATGTGCCCGGAGACCATCTTCACCGCGGCCGGCGCCGAAGAGGGAGCAACAATCCAAAGCTCTCAATTTATTGCCCAGTCTCAGCCAACTCTTTACCTGTGGTCACAGGCTTTGGCTAGTGACTGAAAAAGAAATAAGATCGCTGACACAAGCCTCCCGAGATGAGATTCCTCCACAGGGTGGCCCGGCCTCGCTGTGCGTGAAAATGTGAGCAGTTCAGCAAACTGTGAGGGCTTGGGTATCAAGCTGCTGCTCTATTGCACCGAGGAGCTTTGGTTGAAGTGATTGAGGTGGTTGGGGCCCGGCGACAGAGCAGACCCACAACACACCACTTCAGAGGGACTTCTGATCCCCCAGGAAGAGCTGCAGGGAATTAAAGTTGAGAAGGAAATGTAGGCAGCACCCTGACCTTTAACAGTGTCTGGAAAAGGGAGAGCACAGCTGAAGGCTGGACAGAAGGATGGAAGATAAGGCCATGTTCTTATATATCTCATATTTTACATATTATGTCTGTATTATCATCTGCAGTAAAAGTTTGAATAAAAAAAAAACCTCCATTGTAAAATGAGTGGTTGATACATATCACAATTTATGCTGATATGTTTCCTAATTCGCAGTATGGCATCTAAAACGTATGCCACAACATATATTAACTAATTAACACTTGACTTAATCTTTATCTTTGAATATAAGAAATTATGTATTAAATACACTTGCTTATTTTTTTGTCTTCAGTTTCGGCAGCGATATACTGGAGTATTTGAAATGTGCAATTATCAGGCTGTAGCTGTTGATACAATGCTTTGCAGAGTATTCAAAATACACTGTGGGGAGAGGGGACTCTCAAGAGATGGATTATAAAAAGAGGAATAAAGAAAGAGATGTTTGCTGGAATGGAAGCAGCAGGGGCTGAAATATCTATTATTTTTTTAGTAGGGTTAACTTAACATCACTAATTTATCAATGACATTGTTTGTCACGTTTGGCTCCGGCTGCCACCGCGACCCTGGGGAGGGGTAAGTGCAGTAGACGGACGGGTGGATCAGTTGTTGCTGAGTGGGAACTAACTGATGTATTTTCATTAAACCGCACATCTCTCTCACTCCGGTGTGTACCAGCAACATTTTGTTTAAAAACCTGTCATCATCGGGGACATTTTCTCAGACTTTGAAAAGCTCCTCCAGAGCCACCAGATGTTATACACCTGTTCTCACTGGCTGCCTCTGAAATGAGATGTTGTGACTTGATTTTCGGGACATTTCCTCCCCCATGTTTTCATCTCAGCCCGTCTGTGTGTTGGTTTGTTGGCTGTTTGTCAGTAAGATTACAGAGACACTACAGGACAGATCACCACAAAGAAGGATGCAGCATTGGTCAAGAAAGAACCCATTCAATTTTTGCACAGATCCGGATCAAGGGATGAAGCAAGGAATCCAGACTCCAGATCCTCAAAGAACAATTCAAGGATCTTGATTAAAGAAGAATCAGACCTTTTGGGGACTGATATGATTCGGTGCAATATGGTGCATATTCAGATAAAAATCTGGCTCTAGTAAATTTAAATGTGGTTTTATAAAGGGACAGGTGAGCCCTAGCGGAGGTATCGACTAACACAACCTCAATTTGTAGCAACATCCCTTCAAACAAGTGAGAAGAAGGATTCAAGTCCCATTTAACCCAGAAACTAAAATCCAGAGATGTGATTTCATCCTTGACAGTATTACCAACTGTATCAGATTTCACCACATCTCCTGTCTCCTTGTGCAAAGTATAATCAACTAAAGCTTTTTCCTAGAGCTCTAGAAGTGGAGGGGCCGACCCACAGTCCCGCAGGTTATCACCCAGCGGCAAAAGCACTCACCGAACGCCGAGATATGACCGATCAGAGAGTGCTGCGTGGGACGGGACGGAAGAAGAAGTGAGCAGGGACTGTGTGAAGTGTTAGGGACATGTGACTTCATGTTTTCTTTCTGTGGGTGGGAGAGCAGCAGGCTCCGTGTTTGAGTGTTTCCTCGCCGGTGCACTTCTGGCTTCACAGCTGCCTTTTTCTCCTCTTTTGTGCAAATGCAACATCGTGGGATTGCTACATAAATAGACACAACAGTCAGGCTAAGACGAGGTTAACTCCATCTGACAGCTCCGGGCTCCCAAACTCGACTCTCAGCGGAAGTTTCACAGAAGAGACCGACATGCACTTTACATTATCGAAGCATAACATTAACTTTTCTTTGTATTATTTACCAGTGTGTATTTTGAACATGAGCGCACGTGTACTACTTTCTGTCTTATTCATCTGTTTCAGAGAAAAGCTACTTCATTATTCCTTCCTAAACCTTTACTGCAGGTTGCTGAGTTAAAATTGCCACCAAATCCTTTTGATAATTGTATTGTTTTCCTATCACCATTTCCGACTGAGGCCGACATTCACAGCTATTTGTCTACAAAGTAAAAGCACAAGGTTCCTTTGGTTGCTGAAATGTTTTTTTACTGAATTGCAGATATTTTATTTTGAAAAGTTTTGAACTAATCACCTGTTTAGCAATGTTCCAATGTGCCTTTTATTTAAAAAAATAAATATCACCAGTTAAGTTAATCATTCAAACTTATAATCAAGCCACACACATGAACAGTAATAAAGAAAATTCAGTTTCATTTAATGAAAATCATTGACTTACAGATAACCCTGGTAGGATGAACGCAACGTTTTCTGACTTCACCGTGCACCATAGAGTTTATAGAAATGCTGCACACTATAAAAAGTGTCAGTATATTGGAGAACTGTTTGAGGAGAACTCAATAATGACGTAAAATAATTCTGAAGTAGCTCTGGAGCGTTAACACGGGACAAGAGAACAGCCCATTCTAAACAGGCAGGTTTAGAACAGGCACACCACTAGTTCCATAAAACAGGCAGCTTTCAATTCATGTTGATCCTTATTCTCATTTGGTTTTCTTTAATCATTAACAGCACATTATCATGTAGCCGCCCCCACACACTCACACACGCAGCTTCCTTCTCTCCTGACGCTCATTATTTCTTTACACACCTCTCAGTCTGAGTAAAGTAGTTAAAGCTCACTTGTGAACGCTGCAAATACAGTCAAATAAGAACCAAGAACCATATGAACAATAGTCACATAACACACACTGTCTCAAAGCTCGGAGATTGTCCCCCATCTCGGCTGTCTCATAAAACCTTAATGCGTCCCAGCTCTTAAAACCCAGCACAAGAAGAGCCCGTTCCACCACCACAGAAGTTCAATTTCACCTCAAAACCTTCGCAGGCAAGAGAGAGAGAGAGAGAGAGAAAGAAAAGACGTTGCTGTTCCAAAGCCACTTGGCAGAGAAATCCCATTAAATCGTTTCAGCAAAGCTTCCATAAATATTGTGAGGCAAGCGTCCCAAGTCACACTCCTGCCTGTCAGCTGAAACAGAGCACTGTCCACCCGCTCACAAAAGCTGTTGTGAGCAGGCGGTGGCTACATCCCTGCCACTTCACAACCACATCTTAGGAGAGTGGAGACGCTATTTCAGTTTTGTGAGGCTTCTTCCAATCAGAAGAAGTCTTTAAATCAGGTTTATAATCTAAACAAACCTGTTGTATACACGCACATCGATAAATAAAACAGAATTTTAACACGTAGAAAGAATTCAGCTGCTGTAGCCTCCTGAAGAAACCCTTCTGTGGTAGATGGTCTGTATTTATATAAAACTTTCCTAGTCTTGATGAACACTTTCATGCTTTACAGTTCAGCTTTACATTCACTCATTCACACATTCGGTATCTTGCCCAAGGGCACTTCAGCATCCTGACAGACGTAACACTGTGAGAAGGAAGTTAACACGACCAGCACATAGAGGGAAACGATTGTAAAGATGTCTCACCTCTCTCGCAGGTACTATCCCAGAAGCCGCTCCCGGTGCAGTCACAGACGAAGCGGTTCCAGCCCTCCTTGCACGCCCCGTTGTTCTTGCACGGGTTGCTGTCGCACTGTTTGCCTGTCACTTTGTTGCAGGAGGACCTGATGCCGGTCATATTCTGGGACTGGGCTATCTGCCGGATGTCCTTGCTGCGTCCGTCGATGAACAGGTCCCGCACGCAGCCCACGTAGCCGTAGTTGAGCATGGCGGTCCAGAGCTCGGTGGGGAGCACCAAGCCGGCCCGGTTGTCGGGGAGGCCGCCCAGATAGAGGTCGCCCTCCAGGTCCAGGATCTCGTTTTCCCCGCTGGCTGTGAAAGGGGTCCGGCGGCTGTTCACTGAGATGATGCCTGAGGGGGAGAAAAGCCCAGTATTAAATTCCATGGAAATGCTGTGTACATTTCCATTTGATCAAATCCTATCAGTTAAATAAACCACAGGAGGAGTGAGGTAATGATATTGGTTTCCTGTTGGAGTTCTAGAAATGAAGTGTCATGTTCTATTAGTGGAGTACTTCGCTCACTGACAGAGAACATTCCTCAAATAGCAGGTACTCCATTGAAACAAGTGACATCTACCTCCTTCAATTTATAGTATTTGTCCATTCCACAAAGCTGATATTCGAGACTGACTAAAATTGTATTTTCAAACTAAATGTCAAACTCAAGGCCCCATTTTTACTCATTATTGTGAAGAGTAGGTGTGAAATATGGCAGCTCGAGGTTTAGTAATTTCTTTAACAAACTACAGATCCACATATATGGAGCAGAAACGCACCGGCAGCAAAGAGGCGGACCAAAATAGCACAAGACTCCTTTGTGTGTGTTCTGAGATGAGATCTGCGTAGGTGGAGGTTTAAAATGTTTGGCAGGTAAAATTGCACCGATCACTGACTTTCTCAAGTCTTTCTTCAGGGGAACTCTATTTTGGTCTCAAGATAACAGAATGGGTGGCAGAGGGAAAAAAAAGTTTGCACCAGACAAAATAACCAGTCCGCTGCCACAAGGTCACGGTGATCACTTAGAACCAGCACAAAGAGAAAAAACATTAGCCTACATCATTTATTCCCTGGCACAATTTTTTTTCCACTAGATCCACATCTATAAATGTGTTAAAAGCAAAGGTGCAGCAACTAATTCACTCATTTAAATTCCAACAAGGTACAATTACACCACAGAAAAATAATTTTGTTGAATCTCAGCTTGTGATGCATTTTAGTTCACATATTCATCACCTGTTTCTCCAATAAATCCGAAATAAACTAAAGAAAGGACAGAATTTAATTTAATAATTTAATAATTAAGATAAAAACTAGGTTTCAAATTTAAACAAATCTAAGATCCAAACTCTGTGAGTCCCAAGCTGGTCGTTGAGTAAAGCAGTTTCAGACTTTGTTCAAATCTATGAACACAGTATGAAAACAGGTTTAATCAAAATAGATAAAATACAAATAGTTTCTTTTCAAATCCATTTGCGACTGGAATATAGCTCAGCTCTGAAATATAAATAGATGATTAAAGAAAGAAGAAGAAGTTGAACCTCTCAATCAGACCGCACCGGGTTCAAGTACGACATCATCACCTTTTACATCGAGAGCACAAATGAGTGAAATCTCACATTTTACTTATGTTAAATTCATCTCGCCGCCGTATGGAGAGATCTCGGCTCTTTGTGGACAAGAAATCCAATTCACTCGCAACTCTTATTAACATTTCACTCGAGCCAGGAGTGTGATTATGCTCGTTCTTAACCATCCCTCACTCTGCTATCCATATATCTGTCTCATTCCTCTTTTTCCCGGTGAAAATCCCACTCTCTCCTCCGCTATCGCACCCGGGCCCGCGCCGGTGATTAATCAAAGCAGCGAGCGCTGACACACGGCCAAATTGGCTGCTCCAACCTGATATATAACACGGGCTGCGGTGCCGACTAACACATCCGAGTCCTCTGGAGGATCCCACCTAATGCAGAGATTGTGTACGGTTTCGGAGCTCGGGGGCAACACAAGTTTCTTAACACTTTTTCTTTAATATAATCGTCTTCTAATGCTTTCTGGGTACCCGGCCATGCTTGGAGGTCACAGGACAAACAAATGGGGGAAATCGAGGGGGAAGCAGACGCGGTAGCTTTATCTAGAGAGAGGCAGGACTTTATCCGGGCGATAAATCATCGCGGGAATTAATATATTGAGGAGATTTACATCATTCCGTGGATGTGAAGCAGGAGAACAGGAAGGAAATAAGCCGTGACATGATTACAACTCGGATTCTTTCTGCTGCTGCAGTTCTATTGTTGCAGCTACTGTGAGGAGTCGGCAGTAGAGTAATTGCGGAAGTGTAATTTCCATAAAACGAAAAGAAATCTGTAAGTATAAATCACTTGCATCATGAATACCAATATGATAGAATAACCTTAATGATAAAGGATATGGTATTAAATGCAAGTCACAGGGAACAATGAGGTCAGATTATTTTTGTTGAATCTTGACAACAATTAGTCAATTAGTCAGTAATACAAAATTTGATAAATTACAATTATGTGCATCTATATTCGTTGGTCTTATAATTAAAACAATTCTATATTTTTGTCATTACCTCCAAAATGTAGATTCCCCATTAAAATGGATAACTGATAACACACAATACTCACAAGCCCCTTTAGAAATATTAAATTTCTCCTGACTTTATGCTCTCTTCTCTTGTAGTTGGTTATTCGCCTCGTCAACTCTCTGCCTATCAATTCTTACACCGCACGGCCAGAGGCAACATATTTCTACCTGAACCACGAGTTCAGTTCTCAGGTTAAAGTCAGTCACGAGTACGTGTTTGTGCTTGTGTGTGAGAAAGAGAGTGAGAAATGAAAAACAGTTTTCACAGCTCAGAGCTGATCACAGTACTTTAACAACTTAAACAGGCTGTGATCAGCGATGTTAACACACATCCAGTTTCTATTATTAGTCAATCTTTTTGATCTCAATTTTTTTTTTAAACAAGATTTTAATAAAAGCAGGGGCCATGAAAGGGCCACAATTTACTGGGGCCCATTATATGTCCGACCTCAATGCACAATTCCCGATTCAGTCACATTCAAGTTATTCCTTGTTTGCTGTTAGCTCAACAGATTTTACCAAGGCCGCACATCATTGGACAATTTTGAATAATGCACCCTTTTCCAAGCACATTGAGCTCTTCAAAAGATTCGTAAAAAATGTCACATTTATTGATAATAGGTAACCTTTAGGTAAATATCTGATTTCAGATGGCCCCCCATGACCCCGACCCTTGCTTCACCCCTGGCTTACAATCAGTTTGTCTCTTCCTTCCCTCTCCCCTCCCTCCTTACCTGAGCGACCATCTCTCTGGATGTCCACATGATGCCAGGCCCCGTCATTGACCTTAGCGTGTGTGGCCTTGACCTTGATGGTCCCGGAGCCCATATCCAGCAGGAGGTACAGCCCTCCGTCCAGCAGCTCCACGGCGAAGAAGTCCACCTTGTTGTTCTTCTGGCCCTTAGCGTCCCGTCGGTCCTGCGCCTTACCGTGGGTGAAGAGGATCAGCCCGTTGGGCTCAGACGTGCGGAAGTCAAAAGAGATGGAGCCCACGCGTTTGGTGTTCCACTTGGGCAAGGCCAGGTAGGAGTCGGGGGACTCGAAGTTGATGGGATCCAGGGTGGGGACGTTTTCGCACTTGAACGTAATGTCGCCTTGAAGCTTCATCTTGGGGTCAACGATGCGAGCGAGGCGGGACAGTTCCAAGCGGATATCGTTGTTCTTGTACACAACCTGAGGAAAAAATAACAGGAGTTAGGGGCTTCTTGTAAATGCAACAAATACATGACAGGCACACAAGAGTAATGATGACGATTAACCCTCAGCCTGAACTGTGTGTGCAGTTCTAGTTTTTATTCGGCTGCTCACAATATTTCACTGTAGGGGATGATTAGCCCGAGCAGTATTGATGAAAAGGATTTATTTATCTGGGAATGAATTGTACTCCATTTCAAAACTGTCATACTATTACAGCATCATTCTCTGGTAATATCACGCATTGTTGTTTCGAGGACGGCAGGATCAATAAAACTAATATCTTAAGGTGCGCGTGTGGCCCAATTTGTTTCTCAGTCATTTTCTATTTCAACTTCAATCTATCCACGGTGAAGCGGAGACTGTGGACAAATCCATGACTATATTTTCATTTTGAGGAACACCTGCCGACCGGGTGGGGAGCGATGGTGAGACTATTAGTCAAAATGTAATCTTTGTGAATTTCTGCTGCACCCCCAGAGGAGTGTCTGTGACCCTGGAGGAGTACGCCCCGATATCATCCCTATTTACCCCCCGATAAATTCAGCTCAACCATTTAATCCATGTAGAAAGCAGTCCCACCTAACAGTCCAAGACGTAAAAATACCACAGAAAAGGAGAGCAGAGTATTAGCAATTGGAATCCACCGAGGTGGAAAATTAATGTTTTTCTTTTTGTCCCCCCCCCCCCCTTTTCCTTTGTGGTGAGGAAGACGGGCCTCTTATGGTATATAGGGCAGTGTGTATGCAGGAAAAGCAACACTGTCAGAGGGAGCACAGCTGTCAGCAAACAGATTTCGCTGCTGTGGGATTACCGATAATCCTGGAAGATTTGACAGTAAATCAACACAGGTGACCCGAACGCCGAGGAGGACCGACGGGAAGCGGGGGGGGGGGGAAAGAAAAAAATAAAACTGGGGAGAGAGCGACAAGCTGGTGGGAATCAGGGAAGAGAAGAAAGAAAGACGGCGCGAGAAAAAAAATATTTCAGGAGGCAAATAGAGCGAAAAAGAGGGAGAGATGTTGATTTAATGTGCCACTGGCTTTTATATGAAAGTCATGTGTCTGTTTGCGTGTGTGTGTCTGTGTGTGTGTATGTATGTGTGTGTACATCTGTGTACACTACAAACATGGCGATGAAGCCGTCTACGTGATTAACAAACACGCTTAATCTCCTGAACATGACACACATTAAATACTTACCACACACCTTGTCGAGCACTTAATCTACTGGCAAGGCAACCACATAATAATAATGAAATGAATTTTTATTTTAAATACCAGGGTGTGTGAACAGAGAGCTACACGAGGCATGCACCCGCCTGGGGTTCAGACAACTGATCATTTCCATTATTGATAAATCGGTTTATTATTTTCACGATTAATTGTCTCCTCTGACGGTTGAAGGTGGTTTGTTTGAATATGAATATCATTCAGTCTCGGAGCCCCTTTCTGATGTTAATTATGAAACAGCCTTTGGATGAGAAATATTATTAATGGAGCTCATTTGTTCGACCCAGTAATTAATTATTAATTAATGATCATATGATTAAAATCCTAATTAGGAGAAATGCATCATTTGATAAACCACTGCGCTCTTCCAGGGCAAGCACATGAAAAAATTAGACTTGTCAGCGAGCCGGTCAGAACGCGATCGAAACGTTAGTAATCCATAATAAGGGATTTAAAAAAAATTGGGGATTTTACGGAGCAGAGGTTCAAGGCTTTTGTTTTACGCTTTTTGTTCCACTGTTGAAAAAGCTGATATCAGCAGAGACTGGAACCAGCTGCTTAAATTGTTATTCCACAGGAAGTGAAATCCTTTACATGCATTACAATAGGTTCACAGTAAAGGTGCCACACCGATGTAGTGGCTGCTGTGGGGTACAAACACCCACAGAGAATGCCAAGCACCCACTCATTTTACATTGATTTGATATCAAACTTCTATATCAAACTAGCTATAGATTGAATAATCTGGACGGACTACCTATCTGTGATTGGTTATTTCAGCTAAGAGCAGTAACATAAACATTGGCCTATGCATACAACCTGTATTTGTCAGTAAAATAAAATAGAAAAGCGCAAATCCGAGCATCATGATATAAAAATCCTTTAGGTCTGACTTCCTTCAAAACCACAAAGTTTCCCAGACTATTGCACAGCAGACAAAAGAAAACCAGCATCTCCTTTGAGAAGCTGGAAGAAGAGGATGGTTACATATGTTGCCTGAGCTGCCTTTAAAGATGGATGATTTTGACAAAACTGAAGGGACAGTGACGTTATTACCTTCCGGAAAAGAAAAGAACAGAGAAGCTCCGATGTGTTTCTGCTACATAGCTAAAAAAGAAGTGAACGATATCACTCGGAGGACACAGAAAAAGTTCCTCCACAGTTTCAGGAAGTTAAGATATACCAAGTGTTTTATTCCACAAGGGGATAAAGGAAAACAGGATGCAGCTTTGTTGTATTTCATAGATTTATGTCCATAGGATGCTTTAGGTTTTCAGTCTGTTAAGAAAACGCCAAGTCACTATAGGAACCTCTTCCACCTTGTTATAATGTCATCATCCAGCTCAACGTTTCTCTGTAGACGTTGTCATTTATGCAAATTCTCAATACATCGCCCAACCCTGTGATCTACCCGAACCACTGTCACAGTCAATGTGTTTCTAACACTTTACAGCTGCCCTGTAGCTCAAACTTCCTCCAGCTTTAACCACCCTAGCTCTCTCTAGTCTCTGCAACATGTTTTCATGTTTTCTTCTGAAGCCCAATACCTTGAATTCCACTTGCAGCGAGCTCTTAGACTACTGGGCACGAGAACAAACTGAATATTACATAAAAAGAGACGCTTTAATGTTTTTGCTTTTGCATTTGCAATGCAGAGCTTTTTTAAATAGTGCTGTGATGACCACTGTGCACTTCTTAGATGTAAATCGCTTCAACTTGCCGAAGTTCCCAGACGCCTAGTGTGTCTCTGTCTTTGAGACATATTTGATGAGACTTTTCTAGATATGGACAGAATAATTATGCTCAGTGATGCTCTTCATACGCAGGGTCACCATCAGAGCTACAGCAGGCTGTCCTCGTGTTCTGAAAACCACTATTTTCTCTGCCTGACTCGAGAAAACCTTTGGTCGCTCTCTATCTAACTTTTCTTGGCAGAGTCTTTATAAACTCTCCCAGTCACTGCCCTGTTATTGTGGGATGTACTTATCTTATAATCAACTATCCCCGATCTGTTTTGGGATTATGATTTTGTCTGCTCTGCTGCAGGGTGATCAATAAGGTAATCGAAATGATGTTATAAAAGAGGAACTGACTACTGCGGCTGTGTGTACCTCGTAATTTCCTTTGTTATGGCTGGGCTTTTCCACGTCATCCCTCAGTCTATCAACAGCCTTATGGGGCCCATTCATAGTGCAGGCACAAGGGACTGTAACGACTCCATAAAGCCAAAATCTTCCATCTCTGCTTCAGGATGGTGTATTGATCGAGCCGTGGTAAGGCTACATGGAGCGGGCGGGGAAAGGGCAGGTGGATGCTCAGAGAGTGCGTGCACATACACACACACACACAACCTTACACAATCTCCTCCCTAATCTACTTCAGATCAGTGCTCATGTCCTCTTGGCCCTGGCCACAGCTGCTGTCAGCTGCTGATTTAGCCCCAGTGTTAATGAAGAAGCAGGGTAATTCCACTGAAGTGGAGTGAAGACACACACTACCACACACACACTACCACACAAACACACACACACACAAACACTGCTCATGAAGCTTTGCAGAGCAGAACTCATACAAATACATTCAGACTACACAATACACTGACAGAAAAATAGATACAATACATACAATATACAATACACACTTGATTTCACGCAGGCAGATCAATGTAGAGTAAATATTACAACAATGGCAAGAAAATGCAGTTGTTATTACTGGGGATCAATATGAACCAAATTATTATCACAACTGGGATGTAGCAATCAATTGATAATAGAGGTAGTTCACCTGAACCTCCATCTGTTTTTCCATTTAGTTCAGCAAGGCTTTAAGGGTATTTTTTTATATATATCATAAAGACAAGCATTTGAATTTGATTCACGCTGCATTGCAATGCAGGTTCAGCAGTGGATATTTCAGATTTCCGCCCCATCTTGAAACATTAAACTAAAACACTCGTACAGCAGATGAATAACTAAATACCACTGGAGGGGAAAGTGAAATGTGTCTCTTGATGAAAAGTTTAATAAATCAGGAGGCATAAAGGGGCCGGAATTTACACAGAGAGGCCAACGATATTACCAACATCCATAATTTCAGATTCATAAGGGCGCACATTGAAGTCATTCCTTGTTTAATGTTGTTTCTTTGAGCAAAGCCCGAATCATTGAATGTATTTTGAGAATGGTTCCTTGTATAAGCACATTGACTTCTTCTAAAATACTCAGGAAATAAACGATTCTTCACAAATGGAAATGGAAATGGTCATATTTATTGTTAGAATTGTTTGTATTTGTTTAATTTATTAATTAGCCAATCAGATTTCAGCTGGGACCAGTGCCCCCCCGGCCTAACCGCATGGCCAAACAGAGGGAATGCAGCTAAACCTGCTCAGACAGGCAGTGTCAGCTGTTCTACATGATACACAAGTCACTGCAGATCATAGAATAACCTCTCAAACACTCACACTCACACACACACACATTGGGTTCGTTCAAGCTGTCACATGATGAACTTACTCCACCATCACCTCCATGACAGCACACACATCAGTGACTAGTTTGCGATTTTCCTTTGAGATCAGCGGCCAGAATGAAATAAAACATGGCACCGTATGCACTAAGATGAAAAGTGTTACAGTATATATATATATATGTTTTTACTGCCTCTGAACTTGGTGTCTTGTCCATAGCGGGTGGTGGTGATAGTCGCTTTCTATAGCTAAGTTTCGTATTGTCAACATGGAATGTTTATAATTTGCAATTTAAAGTCAGGGAGGCTCAGATTCAGCCAGTGACATTAACATTTAGTCAGTGAACCCCTCACACTACAGGATCATATGACCAGATAACCTTTTCAGATCAGAGTCAGATCTGTCCTCAATCGTCAGTAGCCCTGAATCGGAACCAGATAACCCTCAGCTGTTAACACTAGTATTACTTTCCAGCACTGACTGTTCTTGGGCGAGTTAAGGAATGAGACCTGATGCTAAATATGCAACTTTTTTGCTGTATTAGTAAGAAAGCTGTTAATGCTAATGTTGGCTATGTCCTAGGTCTTAAATGACACATCCTTTTCATATTATCAAACATGTGCATGTGCAACGATTTATTCCTGACTTTCTGTGTACCACAACACATTTTAAGGTTATAACATGACCAACAACAATCCTGCTCAAACACGAAATCCAAAGCATAAAAGGCAGTGTCATAGTTTGCTTCTTAACAACTTAAAATAAATATGAATCTAATATAAGTCCTTATGAAAATACAGTGGCCGAACAAGAATGCTTCTAAACTGACTTAAATAGGAGCAAGGTTTTCAGTAGCATCAAGAAATGTCATTGACTTATTCTCTTTACTTCTACGGCATTCAAAGGCAGCTACTTTTCCTTGATGCGTGCAGGGCGCTGGTGGCATCACCTTGAGTTGCTTTGTTTTACCTTGTCCAGCACGACACATTTTTTCTCATCACGCAGCTTTTCGTTTGGTTGTGTTTTCTTTTATCTTTGAAATGATGAAAACAAGAGAGAAGATACACAGTGTTTGTTTGATCTTGGACCCTTAATGTTTTAAAAGAAGACCTTGAGAGATAATCCAGATTGGGATCCCTCCTCAGGTGTTAGAGTGCCTTGTAGCCTTTATGCTTTGTTGATAGTAAGTTTATTTTTGAAATATATTTAGTATCTATGATAGAAAACTATAACTGTTTTTATATGATTAAAACTTTAATAGAAAAGTTATATCTCTTAAAATAAGCATTTCATTTTCAAGAGCTGACAGTTATTCCTGACGATATAGAATCTAATGAGTAACATATTCTGTTTCTATTAGAACGTATTTAAAGATTATTACTTATCCTATACAAAAATATATTTTTGCCAACAGTAATAACATCATTAATCTCAAGGTAAGGGTGCAATTGTGCTCCCTGGGCTGGAACATGCATGGAACATGCAGAGTTTGAATTTGGGACAGCAAAGTTTGCATTAGTTGTGTTACCATGAGCGAAATCCTATGTTTACCTGTGTCACAGTTTAGCTTCTGGGGTGAAAGGTGATGACATTCCATTAAAAACTCAGGTTTAAAGTCATTCATCACTGTTCAGCCCTCTGAGGGGACATTAAAAAAACAGTAAGATAATTAAAAGGACAGGGTGACATTTAGGTTTTGTTTTGGAGGGGAAAACAAGCGCTGTCTGAATACACTGTGGTGACTAACACAAAATTGATGACGACAATGTTCCTCTCAAATGCCAGAGATGGGTGTCTCACCCTCTCTCTGCAGCTTCTCACTTACTCATCGTTTCCCTTTATCTGAATCTATATCAGTGTTTCTCTGTCTATGTCCCTCACCCACTGACTTTCACTTCACCTGCACCCGTCTTCTCCGCTCCGTCACTCCCCACTTCACTCACACCTTCCATCCTCCCCTGCTGGCCTCCCTGGTGTTACTCATCATCATCTCCCCCATTCCTCCTCCTCCTGCATGCAGCCCCTCCTCTCCCAGCAGAGATGACGGTGCATGACCCTGCCTTCCCCTGCCTTCCCCTGCCTCCCCCTGCCTCCCCCACAGTCTGACACGCGTTGCCACATCACAGCTCCAGCAATGCCACGAGTGCCCAGTGACGCCAGAAGGAGGAGCTGGGAGTCGTGAGACCCAGTGATGACGGGGGCTACTGGCTACACGGCCCCGCCGACATCAGGGCTGACCGGAGAGCGCGCCAGGCGGCTGCCGACTGGCTCACGCGGTTTTGTAACACACTCTAGTACACATGGCAAAACACGAGCATGGGCAGGAAGTGTGTGTTGAGCATGGATGACATCCCATGTAGCCTAAAGGGGCAGAGAGTGCAGTGAAGACAGAACGAGAGAAGGGCTGTGACGGGTAGCGCACAGCAACTCTTTTGTTGTCAAGAAAGGGAGGTATTCTCTCACTGTAGATACATATGCCTCCATTAGCTTATTCAACATTTCTTTTATCTCCTAAAAAAACAACGTGCATCCACATTTCTGCTTCCAAAACGTCTGAAGCGCCCGAGCCAGACATAACACACACACACACACACACACACACACACACACACACACACACACACACACACACACACACACACACACACACACACACACACACACACACACACACACACACACACACACACACACACACACACCCATTCAAATAGAGCTAGTGACGCACTCTGATCCAAGCAATGGGCCAGACTCAACTGAATCATCCCCTCATTACCTGGGGATATTGAATCCAAAGAGAGAAGTGGAGGGGGCATGAAGGAATAAATGAGTTGCAGGAGAGCAACCCATGTATATGCAGATGAGAGCGTGCAGGCAAATACACACGTGCACTCCAGAGAAAGACACAATTTGCACTTAATGGAGTGATCAAAGAGATATTGTGATTGAAGGGACACCACAAGGCCAGTTGTTTCCACGGTGCTGAGTAGCAGATGGCGTGAGGGAGGACAGCACAATACTACCACTACCCACAGCACATGGTGAATCACCTCCAAGATTCTGTCCAGCCAATGCACACTCACAAGGGTCAACTCATGCTGAGTCACACTCATTTGGATAATGATGCAAACACAGAGATACGACGGGCTCTGCATCACGGCCCATGGTGAAATATAGATGCACTTGCCTCTTTAAATTTGGACTTTATATAATCAATAAATGAAATGACTATGTGTAAGATATATACTACAGCAAAAATATCTTTACTGCTTAACCTTTTGTGTGATGATTTAGCACTAATTCACGACAGCATCATATCTAAAATGTGAGACTATGACACAATGTGAATGGAAGTAGTTCTTTTATATATATTTTTCATTTTTCTTACTTCTGTGCAACTGGAAGATGGAGGTTCAGGTTAAAATAAATGTCTCTATAGACAATTGTATCAAAATGTTACAATTAAACCTTCAATATAGAACTTCAGCTATAGGGGTCTCTCAATCAAAACAATAACTAAATAGATTTATGACATAATGAAGCAGTGTGGGATCATGGGAGTTGTTGCCCTCAGGATGGATGACTTTATGCGGAAAAAACGTCAATGAATAACTGTGACCCATAACGAGTGACCAATACAAACAGTGGAAGGAAAAAGAAGCCACCTGGCTCACTGGCAAACACTGTGTTTTTCCTCCATCATACAATATAGAACGGTTATGACGCAATTACAAGGCGACCAAAATGAAAAGTCCAGTTACCTTGAATTAGAATAGTTTTTGGAAACATTTTGGATGTAATGTTAGTTCACAAGTCAACAAAATACATAACATAGGTCTATATTTTTTAGACATTTAAGTAAAGAATTGTTACATATTTATATGTTAAGGCCTTGGTGCATCTGTTTTTTGCATTTGATCGAAACCGAATTAAACAACAGCAGAAGTGTTCCAGACTAGATCGCATAGTGAATGTGCTTTTCTACCACACCAGCAGCAACATTATGCTACACCTGGCTGAGTGGAGAAAAGGTGCATAATAGATGTATTCTCTATTAAAACCATACAGTGTGTCACAGGCTCAGGCGAGGTTTTGTTTGTTTCTAATAGAAGATATATTTATGTTCAACACTTCACCCTTTACTTGGCATATTAACTGAACCGTCAGAGGGAGAGTGAAGTATAAACAATTAGGCAAAACATACATAGAGAAGTAATTGTGTATTCATAAATGAATAATTCATTATTAAGATGAATGATAATGCCACTTCTCGCTTTGGGGAAAAGCTTTTACCGACAGGAAAGTCTCCACCTTACTTGGTGGATGCAGAAACGTTTCCCTGACAACCAGGTGAAGCAACAATGGAGAGAGCCTTGCATTACTCTGCTGCTGCAGCTGTGTTAGCAGTGTTTGAGTGCATATAAATCTATATACACTTGGCAGGGAGACTCGCCGAACTGACCCAACTGCTCATTTATGTTTCATGCTTTGCCTTGGACTCACTACCGTGGCTGTCAAGCAGTGCAAAAAACAACAACTCCTCCTGTATCGCAATAGCACAATCATAAATACACAAAAAGAGTGAAATACAATACCAGGAAAAAGGAGTGTGCTATTGTGATTTTAGAGTCCTTCCGCTAAACGCCAGGAGGACTTTTAATGCATGTGTTCAGCCATAATACTTTGAGGATACAAAGAAGGAGTGTGAGACAGTTCTTATCCTTCTTTTAAAAGGAGCTTCTCCTTGTGTATTATTTGTGCTGCAGTGTAAACCACAGAAATGAGCCAATTTCCCTGAAACAGAGCACAGGCTGGTAAATAGGCTGCATTTAAACATCTCTGTTGTCTAGTTTTAACAACTGCTCTAAGTACTTTACACTACCAGTCCCATTCACCCCTTCACACACATGGAGACTGGAAGTACCGCAGACTGCCCTGCCCTACAGCCTGAGCCACACACATGTGAAGCCACAACTCAGATATATTCATGGAGTCTGAGTTAAAAGTACTGGAATGGCCGGGTCAGTGTTAAAAATGTAAATGTCTATATAAAAATGTAGTCTGTGTGTGGGAGAGACAAAGTGTCGTTGAGGGTGGATGACGGGGGAACGCATTAGCCAATGTGGTAACGACTGGAGGAACAAGATCCTGAGCCACTCAGCCGAAACATTAAACAATGCAGACAAGGTGACTTTCTCCAAGCCGTTGCCCAAATGTGCTCGTCCACGTGTGTCAGTGTGTGTGTGTGTGTGTGTGTGAGCACAGCGGCCTGGAAACAGGATGAAGAAAGAGCATATTGTGGTTTGATGGAAGCCAGCTCAGCTAAGTGGAAGGAATGTTGCGAGGTGCTGGGCTGAGGTTGGCAGCGTACCACTGCACGTTACTGGCTCTCGTCAAAAGTGAGAGGGTTGTGATGGGAGTTAAAAACACACGGGATGAGAGGGGGGAGTGCGGCCGGCCTGAGAGGAGATGGCACATTCATGTCTTCATAGTCAAAACGTTGTGAGGCTTTTAAGATACCACAGAAATAAAATGTGAATTCCTGCATCCATTAGCGGGGTTAAAAATAAACTTTCCCAGTATTCTAACTTGTTTTGATCGTAGAGTAATTTATGCATGAATCTCCCTTTAAGACAGGGTGCAGCGTCTGCACGCTTTAAAGATGTGATAAGATCTCATTTTTAACACAACTTGATGAAACACATTGTAATTAGATAAAAAACAGTGGGGGGAGGTGAAATGCATTATTGGAAATGTGTTATGTGTGATTCTTTTCATTAATTGCAGCTCGAAGAAAATATTTGTAAGTCCCAGTTCAGACAAGTGCTGACAGCCTGCGTGAGGGGGGGCAGCATATAAGCAGAGGATAGCAGTCAATTGGATGAAAAACTACAAAGACTTCTAGGGTGGAGGAGGGAGGGGGGGGGATATTTTTTTCAGTGAAGCCGTTTTAAGACATGACCTATGGGTAAAATCCGGAGAATTGTCTCCGGGTGAAACTCTACCCGTAGTTTGCCTTTCACACATGTACAACTCAGCGGGAAGTTCTCTGCAAGGACACGTTCAAAGCAGCAACAAATTCCACAATTAATAGGTCACTTCCTGCCTCGCCTGAATAATGCAGAGGATTTGATGCTGATGGCTTATCTCTGATCTTCTCACCCTTCAGAGGAAACCCTAATGAACTAAACTGAACATATGATTCAAGCTAGAAACGTCCACAAGAGAAAAACATGGAGGAACTTTCAATCATCGCAGCATCAAATTTGATCATTTCACATGATGTCTGTTGTTGAGTAAGGAGCTGCAGGGACAGCAGCAGACAGATATACGTTTTCACCTGTGCTTTAGATGCCGTTCTAGATTGAACTCAATCTAGAGTCTACATTTCCCTGCTATAACTGTTGTGACAACATATCATGGTGGCTGTTAACTCCAATTCACATTTTCGGCTTGCAGCGCTGCAGCAGCCACTGCCAGGTCTGCTCGCCTGCAGTCTGCTGGCTAGGGTTGCCAGGGCTGTTTATCCTGGCCCAATGTGAGATCCCTCTCTGTTAGAGCAGAAGAACTGCGTCGCCCTTTCACTGCAGATAACCGGATCTGCCACAGCAGCAACCCATGGCACCAATTTTGAGGTGGCACTGAAATCATGTAAGGTCTGCTAGTCCTGTCATTTCATGGGAACAGACCTTCCCGTTGAGTCTGAGAGAGTTTAAGGTCAGGTGACGCCGGATACATAAAACCACATGTATGATCAGATAAATTCACTCATGTGAATCCATTGTAAAGTTTGTATTTGAAGCTGTGTTTCACACTGTGGTCTCTGTACAACAGCACAAACATGTAAATCTCGATAACGAGGTTGTATCCTAGACTGCTGCTTAACTAAAAACATCGATTCAGACTTATATCTTTTTTACAGCTCTGAAGAGCCATCGCTCCTCCCTTTATTATCATTACTCGCTGCCGCAGAAGCAATGGTTAGCAAAATGTAAATAACAGGGAACTCAATATATGTTTTTTTGGCTTTACTCACGAGCTGAAGGAGCCAGCTGATGCATTATAAATGTCCCGAAACAACAGCGCTTGTTGTCATTTCATCACAGGCAGATATCTCTCTCAGATTGCTGCCCAATGAGAGGCGTTTTAGCGGCGTTCTCCTGCTGATGCTGCAAATTACATTTGACAGAAGCAATTTTGGGATCTTTTCCTCACACACATACCAGAGTAAGTGTTATGAATTAAATCAAGCGAGGGAATTTTGAAAGTGTGATACTTCCTCTGCAAGCTTTAATTAATGCAATTGTATTCTCTTCCCCCTTTCCCTCCTCTTCCTGGGGAAAGTGTGCTGATTATTATTTTTCACAGAATCTAAAAACCGCTGCTCTGGCTGAATAAATACTAATAAAGCAGTTTTGTGTACGACAACTAGTCCCACAACAGAAATGGAAATTTGATGCAAATGAAGATACAGTATTGGGAATGAACAACACATTGTGGTGCGCCCGCTTTCTGTCTGTAGTCATTTGTATTCAGTCCTTCCTACCTCTCTGAGGCAGCCCATGAAATTGTTGCTAACTGGAGATCCGGGCAGGTCCGCGGTGCTGGGGCTCCCGCCCACGTAGAAGAAATCATCGGAGCCCAGCATGGTGTAGTCCTCCTGGGTGTAGCCAGTGGTGGTTAGGATTCCATCCACAGAGATGGTCACCTGTTGAGGGGTAACACATCCAAAGCCCAGCCATTACACTCTGGTATTAGATTGCATGCTGTGTATGAAACACACTTCCTTCCTCGGTCTGCATTCGAAACTTTTCTTTAGGCTCCACACTGTAGGTTGGTTTCTCATTTAACCTTTTCTTACCGAATCGTTTAGTACCGTGAAGCGATTATTTTGGACCAGACAGTGTTTGGATTTCGTTAATGGAATTTTGGCTGTAGGATTCACAGGACAGGTAAAGAAAATATGGCCCAGGCATATTTTCTTTATCTTTGATGGGGGTAAGAGAATGGATCCTGGGTTTGGTTTGGAAAACTTCAGGTTGGGGGGGAGGGTTAGTACAATGCTCAAACCAAGGACAAATTTGATTGCACTTGTCTTAGGTTTCGGGATTTATCTGGTAACTGCAGACACACACATATAGAGTACACACATATGTGAACACAAACAAGCACACAGGCGTGTGTACTCACACGCCTCCACTCGCGCACACGTTCGTTCTCACACCATCAGTCTCACACTCCCTCGTCTCTTTCACACGTCCACATCTATATATCCACACACATGCAAAACAAAGGCTCTTCACACCACATCAATGTGCAAACCAAGGTCACCACTGTTAGAAGGCAAATTAAACACACTTAACTGGACATGTAGGGGAATAAGTGGATCAATGGTGCCATACAAAGCTGGAGCAGGCCACGCAGGGTTCAGAGGCTCATGCACAATCAAGACCCGAGCCCATATTCAACACACTCTCAGAATAGCTCATGCTGATCTCTGATCAGGTTAGGCTCAGGTGTCATGTCTACATTCTCAATGTCACTGGACAAACCGATAATCCTTGATCAGTTGCTTATTCTTAGAAATGCTCTGAATATGGGCCCAGGTGTGAGGGTTGATCAAAGTGAGCCAACACACACACAAACACACACACACACCACTGTAACCAGCATGCTACAACAACACACACAAGGAGGGCAGGGTGAGTGGTACAGTGACAGGTGGAAGGTGAGTGAATTAGAGTGTTAGTGGTTATTGGTTGACAGGGTTGAGGTTGTATGAGTTTGGGAGGTGGGATTCAATGAGTTGTGGGCATGCCATGCGCCATAGTGAGTTGGAAACAACTGTCAGAGCTCCCGCAATGGTGGTCAAGGGTTGCCATTTTTTGGTAGTTCCTCTTTTGGGGCTCGCTGTCGAGGTCCCCCATCTTTGGGATTGTGGTAAGCTTCTGTCAGTTCTGGATGACAGTCCTCACAAAAAATGGGGACTTTTTGTGCAAAAAAATTCAAATAAAAAAAGTAAGTCGCCCTGACAAAGGCAAAGAGGTCAATTTTTCTTTTTACTTGTTGGCAATCTGCAGTAATGTGGAAGAAACAAAGAGAAAAAAGTAAAAGCCAAAGTGAAAAAAAAAACAGGATGGGGGATTGTGGGGTAAAGAAGGAGGTTGTTGGCAGGTCAGGGAGGAAATTGAGAAGAAGCGAAGAAACAATTGCGTGGTAATACAAACCCATCTCCTCATTTTTTGATAAGAGTGTCTAGGATGGAACTCAAAGAGAACGAATAAAAGAAGAGAGGGGGAGGGGACACACGGCAAACCCAAAAAAAAGACAATAAGAATGATATCTACCAGACAATGTAGTTTGTTTACCATAGCGTGTCCAATGCCTGATTGCTTTCCAGAAAAAGGGGAAGAAAGGAAATCAAAAGAATAATGAACAAAAAAGGTTGTTAATAAGGATGGACAGGAAACAAAAACCAAAAGCAATGATGAAGAATTAGGATGTTAGTACATTAGTTGGTTAGATATAGGTTAGTCGTAAAAAAAATGACTTTTATCATGGATGAGTTAGTGTTGGGGCGAAGAAACACTACAGGATTTGTCAGAGATTCCCCGCTGTAAAAATGCGCCTCCTTGCCATCCTAGCCAAATTTTCGACATCAGTGTGCAGCAAGAAAAAATCAAGAAAAGAAGAAGACAGTAAGAACTGTAAGATGTGGCACTTTCAGATCAAAATTTGTGTAGGATGGCGTAAAAATCCCAACAAAACTTGTAGTGTTTGTTTCACCCCGAGTCTATCAAGGTGTGACCTTCAAATAGAGAAAAGAAAGTGATAGTGAAAGAAAGACAGATCTGGAGAAGGAAAGAAAGAAAGGAGAGAGCCGGCAAGCCCCCGGCTCTTAGCTTGTAACCCCCCTAAACTGTGTTCATCCTGTTGGGATTTTCGGCTACAGCTATTTACTAACCTGTGGGACAAAAGCTCACTGTCAGGGAGGGTCAGGAAAAATCAACACTTACTTGTTGTGCGGCTCTGAAAGCAACACTAAAGTGCTGTCTCACCTTGCAGACACACTAAAGGTCGACCAAGACAAAGAACAAGCACTGCCTCGACAAAGCACTGAGCTCCTTGTTCTCTCTCTACAGCACAGATCACACTATGACACAGCAGGGCTGACACTTTTTTGAACACTCTTTCAAACATGAGGGGATACGATCATGTTCAAACAACCGCCTCAAGTAGTTTGCCTTATAATCCAGCGCAGGGTGGGCCAGTGATGTTACGTTGTTTTGCTTTGAAAATGGAGAATTCTAGCAAGCAAGGACGTCCTGACAACCACAACACCAGAGCATCTGATAGGCTGTTAATCGACTTTGCACTATGCTATTGTTGGGTTTCATAGTTAGCTTTCCTCTCAAGTGAGACAGCAAAGGCGGCGCCACAAGCTCAGATGGGTGTTCGTCCACATTTGACTTGTGCTGTATATACGGGGGGGAGTAATGGAATATACTTGATAGAACTGCGTGTCGCGTCAAACTCTCCTTTGAACTTGATTTTTAGAAGTAGTGACAGCCCTATTACATACACGCTCCACCCAACAGCAATACTGGCTAATTGACGTTACATAAAGAAAACAGTAAAAAAAAAGCATCTGTCAAATAACGAACTGCCTCAAAAAAGCATCACGATAATCTGAGCTATAAATACCACATTAGTACACGGCTCAAAGGCAAACGCTCTCTGCCTGGCTTTAAATATATTCTACACAAATATATGAAACAGTTTATGAAAGCAAGAAGCACCAGATAGGTGTGTCACCTTAGGGGAGAGTGATCAGAATACGTCAGATAACCCTAAGTTGAGGACACAGGGAACTCGAATTCAATATGTCAAAAAACAGCAGAGAAGGAAAGACCTAACATAATGGTGCCATTACTAGGCCATGCTGAAGAACTGCTTTGCCCAGTAGTTTAGAACAAAAGTTAAACCATGAGAGAAAAAATGAAACAGAATTCCATGTAAGAAAATAGACAACTGAAAAATCGATATGGTTTCTGAACTGTGGTGATGGAATGACAACCAATCAGAACGTGACATTCTTGATGCCAGCTCTCTCTCTTTCCAGTGCTCTCGGAAGCAGCTACCCTAAAGCCAAACTAAAAAAGAAAATAATAATCCACCTGTCTGCAAACTCCGTCCATCACCTCTACCCCCGATTACCTGTCTCAGGTTGCGTGTCACTTTGATGTCGTGCCAGGCGTTGTCATTGAATTTCCCGTTGACGGGCTCGACGATGGCCTCGAAGGCCCCGGAGCCCAGATTGATGACGAGCGACACGGCCCCGTCTTTCAGCGCCAGGTTGACATAGTCGGCGGACTTCCCTGTGTGTAGGAGGAGGCCGTTGCGTTGCCAGGTTTTGAAGGACAGGGTGATCTCGTCGCTGCTGCTCTGGATGGGGTTCTGAGACAGGTCGTAGCAGAAGTACTCCGAGCCGCGGAAGGTGGCCACGTTCTCCTCCCTCGCTGAAAAGACAAAAGAGAGCAAGACGAATCGTTACTTTAAGCTCTAAACGAAGCTATTTTGAACATTTACATCGGGCACATTTAGAGAGTTGCTGTTGCAGCTTTGAACTACACACTTGCAACTTTACTCCTTCATCATGATGATACTTATTCTCACATTTAAATAATTTACACATAAAACTGAGTAGCCACGTTCTGGTCTGCATCAATCGGGAGGCAGGCTCGGTACATATGAGAACTGCTGTGTGCTGCGGAGAAGGTTACATCAAGCCAACGCACGCACACAGACACACACAAACACACACACACAATCCACCGCCTGCCATAATTACGGCAATGATAATCGCATCATTCAGTTCAGATCATAAAATCCTATCTGTACGACTGCGGGTTCAGGTTTCGCACACAGCCTCTCGACAGACACACAGACGACTTATGATGGAACACTATTCCCTGCTAATGGTGCGCATAAATCAAACTTAGCCAGATTTTACAGGTTTATATCACTCCACTGCTGCAAAGTGACTTCCGGAGACCATTTTACACAACAACGCCGAGAGTAAGGTGAGACAAGACAGCTCGAGACAGAGAGGGAGAGCGGGGGGGGGGACTCACACTCAGACAGGCTCAGCTCTGGGGGGAAATTGAGACAACATGCAACACAAGAGAAAAGTGTTACTTAAAAAATAATCGATTTACAGGGTTTAAAGGAAAATTTCATTTGTCAATATTTTTAAATAAGTAAATGTAAGCGTGTGAAACAAGTGCAGAGGAGTACTTGGGCCAAGACAATTGTTGTTATATTATAGGAATAAAGTTGTAATTAAATTAGAAATGACGAGATAAAAGAGTTCCACTCCTTCTGGATCCGAAATCTTGAACAAATCTCATTGCTTCTTGAGAAACGACAAAATGTCTTTGAATATCAAAACAAAAAATGTCCTCCCTCACACGGAGGCAATTTCCTTTAAGTCTGTGTTGTTCTTCTGAATCGAGGCAGATTCTTACAAAATCTTTTCAAAGTCCTGACACTTATGGTAATGTGGTGCTGATGTGACAAAAGAAGATTTGGTTATTAAATGAAACCTTAACTAAACTATAACTTTACAAGATGGTTCATTTTCTAAAAAGTTAGAACTTCTTACCCACCCACATCTTGAACTGGCCCAAATACTCCATCACACTTACCTAACTACTGCCTGGTAAGAAGAAAAAACAAGCCTATTTTGCCTTGATTTAAGATAATTCATCTTACATAGATAATATTCTTTTTGTGTTGAGGGATGAATGAAAGGGACATGAAACTTGCTGGGCTGAGGGAAATCAAAGACTCTACAAGAAAAAGAAGTGGATGAGAGGAGTTGTGTTTCCTTATGATCAGTGATGAAATAAATGACACTTTCCCCTGCCTCCTCTTAAAAGGTGATTTGCCACACTGGTTAGCTCGGGTTCTGGGTGAATCCATTAGAGACGAGGTCAGACCCGCTGTCAAGTATGTGTCGAGTTGGACACGGCACAGCTGACTCAAGGTGGCCACTCGAAGATTCATCATCGAAGAAAACACTGTTCAAGGCAGCAGCTTTTGGAAATTGCAACCTTCAGAAATATAAAATAAAATAAACCACTGGCGACATAGCAGGCAAGCGAAACCGCTGTCACATTAACTATGTCATTACCTGGCGACGATACCATTTTCGGTGTGAGCGCCATTTCATTTCCTTTGTATTCGTCTGTGGACTCACGGACATGTCAATGAGAGCCACGCGTGAAAAGAGGAAAAAGAACAGTCGGGAAGACGGAAGCGAGAGAAAGAGAACGAGAGGGAGAGAGAGAGAGTACAAGGGCTGCAGGCTGTAAAGCGTCAGACTGTTGTTTTGGATCAGGCTATATGTAAACATGAGGGGAGCAGTGTTGTGGAGCTGCCAGAGAGCTTCCGGAAGAGGAAAAAAACAGAGAGAGAAACAAAGGGGAAAGCTGAGTTGGGCTGTGGGATGATGGGGTGCTGATTCCGGTCATGGAGAAATTCTCCCCTCGGCATCAAACTCATGTCTTTGCGCGACACGGAGACAAGAGGAAATAGTACGGGAGGCAACAAAAGGCCCCGTGAAAGCCCCTCATCCCTGTGCCAGGGGAATAAATAGAAACCCATTATAACCTCTGAGACAGCACAACACAGAGAGGCAGCAGAATATACTTAGGAGAATCAAAAAAAAAAACACTCTCCATCTCCACTGATTTCATGCATCTAATCTAAGAAATGACACAGGCATTCGCTGCACAGAGAAGCCTCTAGATTGTATACCCCTTTAATATTGTCTCAGACATCAAGCACAAAATGATAGCTCTCCAAGTGCTTGGGAAAAACAATAATAGCCGTGGCAGTTCCATCAATTGTGTCGATGTTGTTGTGGTTTTTTTTTCCAAAGAAATCTACCAGATGATTAAATAAATATTGATTTATGTATCCACACTGGTGACGACGTGGTGGTACTGTGGTTAGCACCGTCGCCTCGCAGCAGGATCGTGACCAGTTGGAAACCCGGGTCTTTCTGTGTGTTCTACCCACAATCAAAATGTAGACTGGGGGTGAAAGTGAGTATGAATGGTTGTTTGACTCTGTGTGTTGACCTTGAGATACACTGACGACCTGTCCAGGGTGAACACCACCTCTCGCCCAATGTCAGGTACTTGGCTCCAGCCCCCAACGACCCACAAAGGATAGGCTGTATAGATAATGGACGGATGGATGGATTTCCACTCCGGGGTATCATTGTCATCACCGTCAGAAACAGAAAGGTTTCTAGCTCCTTTTTGGCGTTGGGTTTTATTGTACATCTGGACGAGTGTAGCTCCTCAAGCCAAAGACACTTCTTGTAGCAGTCGGCACGGAACCATGCTCAGTGGAAATTGTAGATGCATTACAAACACTGGCTGTCACATTTTGCCTAGAGGCACCTTGCAAATGCCCGATGGCAAATCACACAAGCAATGTGTAATGTGGGTAGAAGGCCCCGTGTTTCTACAAAAACGGATTTTCTTTGCCCATAAAAATCATTTATTTAAAATTCTCCAGGCAATGATTCACCTTCAAATTGACTTGCTAATTAAACTGTTTGTATCCAAAAACAACACAAACGGAGCACCATTAAAGACCATGTAAAGCAATTCAAATGACATCTTCTGAGTTTGTCACACCACTATATACCACCATATATATATATAGGATATCTCAGCTTTCTTTGTAGGCATGGTGCAATCCTTAGAAAATAAAACCTCAGACACCTGAGCTTGTCGGCTCTCACCTGTCCCAAAGCAGAAAGCCTTTTGCCATGGCAACTCCCCCCCCGCCTCACCAACACATTCTAATGAGGTCAGAGGATCACAGCTCAAATTGCAAGACGAGCTCGCTGGATTCGATTGGAAGGAATTCCTGTTCGCATTATTAGTAAAGGCGCAAAGAGCCAACATCCCAAGTGGCCATTTACTGTTAGTGCTGGTAGATGTGTGAAATAATGCATGTTAGAGTTAAAGAGCAGTGACCAGAGTAATATAGATTTTGTTGGTGCAATAGTTTAGAGTTTATCTAGAACGACAGCTCTATCGATGACGACAATATCCCCCCAACTACTGACTGGGTTGCTATGAAAACTATCTGGGCAGATTCCGTGTTCCCAGAGGATGACTCATACTGACATAAGTCACTTTGACTAATGAGCAATGCAGCTTCATAGCAAAAAAACATTTTTTCTTGTTACATATCAATAAATCCTTTTAATATCATATGTTGAGTGAAGCCGGTTAACCTCTGTCCTGCTTAATGTCCATTATCACCAGTTTTATATTTGACCTATAAAAGTTTCCCTGTCTGTGGTATGTTTGACTCCCCATATGTGTTCTAATTACAATAACCTAATTATAAAGTTGCTCTGGAGCTGTAAAGAATATCAATATTGCATTGTTGCTATGAATAATAGAGAGAGCAAATTGATATAATGCAATATTTCTGCGCCTCAGCAATATTGAACCCGCGGTAAGTGTATACGGATCCATAAAAGCCAGGGGGAAATGTATTGCCTGTTGAGACATGTTCTGCACAGATGTGTGGCTTTCATATCGATCATATAGGCGGGTCATTTTCCCTTATTTTCGCCAGAGTCATCAATATTCCATTTGTGTGCTGCCTGGCCCGTGCACTGGGGGCTCGGGTTCGATTTCAAAATCCACTGGAAGCAATTAGCTCCTTCATTACCATCTCCCATTCTCTTCCGTTCCCCCTCTCGCCCCAGACGCACACACACACACAGACACACACACACACACAAATACCAATGCTGCCTGAGATCACTCTCCAGTCTCCTCCCATGGGAGCGAGGGTGTTGTCACCTCTCAGAGCTCCGGTCCACAACCTTAACCTCCTGGAGATCATGGCAGTTCATCAAACTGTCCCTAACCGCTAATCAGACTTAAATTGTGCAGCGGGAAATGAGTTTAATGATAAGATTAGAGACAGGAGGCCTCGTGATTATCATAGAAGAAGACCGACTCTGGCTGGAGATGCTGCAGCCGCAAGGCCGCAGAGTCGATAACCCTCACTGCACAACCGAGGCTGCAGTCCCTCTGAGACTTTTTGGTGAAGTAAAACTCAATATGTGCTGACATCCAACACATCAAATGCATGTTTGCACTCAGTTTGCAGAAAAAAACAAAACCCCCAGTTCCAGACCTAAACAGAGAGAGTTCAGTTGTGCTTTTTAGCGATTGATGTTTGTGCGACACCCCTGGGAACCGGAGTCTTTGAAAGTTTTGGTGTCATCCCACACACAATGAGTTTAACAAAGGTAATGCTTCATCACACTCTGACTCTATCACTTCCTGACTGTTCCATCTCCTCTCTTCCCGAAGGTGAGAAATCAGCATCGCTCGCTAATAACGGTTAGCGAGACGCAGCCAAACATGACCAATGAGCTTCACTGCTTCCCAGCATGTGGCCAATGCTAAGGTGCTACTGTGTGACATCACATGTCACCTGAATGTGGAGCATCATGGGTGATGTCTCTCTTCAAAGGCAGGCTGTGCTGTCAGACAGGATTACGTTGGAGGGAGATTCGGTAGAATGTGTTGCCAGGTCATATTTAACTGGCCCTCTCCTTCCAATAAGCTGCAGCCACAATTAAATTCAACCCAGGATATGAAAGGGCTCATGAGAGACAGCGGCGATAAAGTTGGGTAAATACGGCTCCTCTTGGTTTTATTTTTCCAGTCACTAAATATACACAAGCTGCACTGCATTTTGTCCTCTTCATGGCAACTTCCAAGATGTCAGACGACACGGAGGTTGAAGCGAACTGTCACCCCTGACACTTCTTTTTTCTCATCTTGTGTTCTGCGAAACCCCCACGAGAGGCGGCGGCGGACGACCTGTCTCGGGCTGCCTTAGATGTCTGACGCGCACACACAGCGAGGAGAGGAGAACGACAAAGACAAGAGAGAGACACAGAGGAGCATAAACAGAAGTGATGCGCAGGAAGCAAAAGAGTCTGGAACAAAAGGAAGCCAGAGATGGAAGCAGACACAGCGAGTGGGGGGGGGGGAAGAGAAAGGGTAAAGAGACGGGCAAAAAGCCGAGAGAGTTTGGGAGACAGGGAGGCGGGCGAGAGCCAGAGCAGGGGAGCGGGAGAGGCAGATGGAGGGGGAAGAGAGACAGAGGCACTTTCAATGGCTCTCCAGAGACCCAAAGTGACACTGTGTGTTAGGACCAGCAGTGAAGAGCCGTCCCTGTGGCTTGTGGCATTAGCAAACCTTATTACTGCAACTGATAACACAGCAGGGCCACCAAATCACACTCCCAGTCACTCCCCCTCCCTCACAGCACCCAGCACTGCGAACCCGAACATGGTATTTGTACACGATCAACATGGTTTCTGAAGTGTCTAAGAATTGTGATTTAAAAGATTTTTTTGAAAGACCTCCTGTTGAGAAACACATCGCATAGAGATGTTCCTACTCCAATGTTACTTAACGTACTGGCTCATTTGACTGCACTATTCACAAAGTGCATGAATAAAATAAACCCTGTTCAACTTCAAAATGTTCGAGCGGTAGAAGCCGCTGCAGGGAGGAATGAAGCAGACTTAGATGACTGCCACACATTAAAGCAGAATGGCTTGATCGGTAGAACAGAGGTACTGTTCGTGGTCTATAATATAAGAGATAATTAGTCCGCGATTTGATTATCTTAAATGGATCGGTGATTTTATTCATAGACCTGCACAGAGAGTCTATTAAGTCTTCCTATTGGCTGATGATGTGCAACAGCAAAGCCCTGTGACCTTGCTGGAGGAGACTCAGGGACGAATATGGTGATGTCCCTGTTTTTAGCCACTCAGCTTGTTTAGCTATGTATGGTACTTTTTTCTTCAGATACTCATAGTTCTCAAAAGATGAATATAATGATTTTGTCTGAACTTAACCTTCTGATCAGTCAACATTTTACAAACTATGTTTCGGGTTGATTATTCAAAAATTACTCTGCACTGTCCCTCACCTGTACGTAGCATTAATAGAATGCTGACTTACAGTTTGGGATCAGACTCACCGCTCTCATCAATCTGGGTTGCACCCGCAGAATCTGTGTATTTATTTCTTCACAAAAATAACAAAAAAATAACTAAATATAATAGATTCAGATTCGCAATAAAATGTTATGCTCTCAATCTTGACCCATAAAGCATCCCTCAATCAAGTTTTGTGGAAATCTGTCGGGTAATTTCCTGTGAGGTTTGAAAAATTCGGTAATTTATCAGTAAAAATATTCGGTGAAATAATACAAAGTCGCTGCAGCTTCAGATGAAATGTGAGTGTAGGTGCATCTGAGTCCCTTTTCCTCTATTTGATTATTTCAGCGTAAACAGTGACGTTCTGGCTACAAGCATCAAGTGTGTCACCTTCAATGTGTTTTTCGGCTTCTTTGTATGTGTGTATCTGTGCATGCGTGTGTGTGTGTGTGTGTCTCACTGAAGCTCGTTATTGGCTGCTGATGGTGGAGTCTCCACGGAGTGAGTGATGAGGTTTGGAATGACAGCGTGGGGGGGTGGGGTGGGGGCGAATGGCGGGAGTGAATGATGGAGGGATGGAGGGCGTCTGAAGAATGGGGGCAGGTGCCTGAGGTCCAATCCCATCAACTGAGGCAATTGTGCGGAGCGAATACTGGTGTGTGTGGAGGTAGGGGGGAGGGGGGAGGGGGGGGGGGGTTGTTGAAGATGAGTTTGCAGAGGGGAGAGACGGAGTAGGACAGAGATGTGGTGGCTGCACTCCCATTACCAATACTGGACAATTAAGTGGAGGGGAGCGGGAGGCGGATGCGGGACGTCTCCGACTAGAACCCCCCCGGAGCTCGAGCTTCGAGGGAAAGCCCGGAGAGAATAATAAACGATGTTGACAGACCTGAAACAGGCTTGAAATACACTAGGTTCTCCATCACCGTGAGCATTTAAGACCAGATTTCTCCGTGAAAGCCCTTCCATTTTCTCCCACAGTCTGCTTGTAATTAACGTCTGAATTATGGAAGCGGCAGCCAACTATGCAATCAGAGGCTGGGGTTGCTGTCTCCACGTATTCTGCGAGTTAAGGAGTCTCAAAAGGTTCGTTAACGGGAAATGTGAAAGACAGTCCAGCCCGGAGAAGAACTGAGAGGGAAGTGATATCTAAAGACAAAAGGCTGAAAACGTTCCAAAGCATGCAGTAAAGCTGCAGTTACAATATTCACAAGATTTCAAAGATTCACTTGTTTACTTGTAACATGCTGATTCCGTTTGTGCAGTGAAATGCAGGATGGCATACTAAAGCTGGAGTGTAGAATCAAAAGAGAGAAAACAAGGTGTAATATAGCATCAAACTGGGTGTCATGAAAACTCAGTATAGTATTACAAATGTGGAATGTTCCAAACAATTTAATAAGACATAAGCTCCCTGTTGAGGCTTATAAAACTCTCAAATTCATAAATGAAACATAAATGTCATATTTCTACATAGATTTATACTAGTTTATGTTTTTCTGCTATTTTTTCAATCATGTGACCGTGTTGCTCCCTCTTCTACTGTCTATCTTAACAGCTTTTTTTGTCTATAATCCAAATAATAATGTTCACATAACTGTAGTGGATGGAAAACCATCAATAGGTTCCTTAAATTGTCACTGAATTTGAACGTTAACAACCCTGAAACTGAACGACTCCTCATGAAATTTTCATTGAAACCTTTGCAGCCTTTCCTGTATTGATTGAATTTTAGGGGAAAACCATGTGTGTGTAAATGTTGAGATTTGTTGACAGTAGCTGAAGAGTGATCAGCACAACAAAAAAGAAATGACTGGAATTAAACTAGAAACTGTTAATTACTGTTCAAGAAGAGAAACTCAAAATAATGAGAATGAATATATAATATAACTCTTCTGCTATAGTGATGATTTATTTGTGCTTATTTGAAAACCAGCTTTTACATGAGTCTACGGAATAAATAAACTGTAGATGCAATAATGCAATGTTAATTAACTGCAGTAAGAGAGTGCAATTGGATTATTGAACACTGTGAGCCTTCCCTGTTCGATTAGAACAAACATGTATTCTGCAAATTGATTGTTATCTCGTGCTTTTTTTCCCCCTTTCTCTTTACTTTCATTCTTTTCTGCAGCAGCCGTCCTGGTCTGCTCTCAACGAGAACACAATCAAATCGGAGCTAATCTTCTTTCATCTTCTCCGATACACTAATGCAGCCGGTTTGTATCTGCTTGTTGAGGTAGAAAACCTTTCACGCAAAAAAATTGATCATTGCAAATTGTGGGAACCAGCGTAAAGAACCAGCAGCTGGCTGGGGCTGGCTTAGTGTCGGCTTCCCTCTGCCCTATCCGGAGATGCCAGAGTAGGCAGGAGATGATGAAGGCCGTTTTCTTCATTCGCTTTGCTTTGCAGCGGGGCAAAGACGGTCAAGCATAATAATAAAAAATTTAAAACACTAGAAGAAGAAAATGTGTTTCATGGATGTTTACGGGAAGCCAAAGACGAGAGATCTGAGGCATGTCCACGGGCAAACGTGCGATATGCATTAAACATAAGAATGCTGCTCGGCTGGAGGAAAACATCCAGACGCAGCTCCAGATTTTAAGTCCAAATGACAGCGTGGCTTCTTAAGTTATGTGGTTTTTAGCTTTTAGTGTGTTTCTACTGTCACATTCTGACTCGATTGCAGTACACTGCAGGGACAGCAGTCATAAATCCTTGAGTGGGTTCCTTTCTCTACCGAAATGGATGTACTGTAAATACGGATTACAATATCATGGAGTCATCTGCGCTCCACATTCCTTACATCAACAATCAAACCATCTCTGACAGGGTGTCTCCTGGATGCCGGCTATTGCATCAGCCTGTCAGCAGCCTTCCTGAGCCAAAATGGAAGCGACGGCGGGGCGAGTGATGGATCAGTTTCACATCCACCTTTCAGCAGAACGGTGTGCCTTGATAGACTTGCATCACTTGGCATCTGTGTGAGGTTTGTGACATTTTGTCTTATTCTGTCGTACACATGACACTGCATGAAATGATCTTTGCTGTTAGTGCCCCATATCATTTAATTACTTTTAGCGAGTGGATGCGTTTGTTATATTGTACTTGGGACAACCTGGGATTTGCTCATTTAGCATTCAGGGAACAGGGAATCTGTCAGCGACCTGAATTGTTTGTATGCACTCGTGTGCAAGCATCATAAATGAGCGTTTTTGTGCGTCTGTGTAAACACGTCGGGCTACAGTGTTTGTATTTGAGCTGAGTCTTGATTCATGGGGGGAGAGGAGGCTTCCCAGGAGCCTGTCAGTCATCCAGAGTGGCGTTTCCTTATTGGCTATAACTACATGTGTCCTTTCAGAGGCCTGGCCGGGCCTCCACCCCACCACCTCACTCTCTGCCAGTTCACCCACAGTCTGCGGACAGAGACATGGAGCTGGATGCTACTCTCACTTATTACCCTTAATGAGTCTCGAGACTGTCTAAAAATGTTCCCTCTTATTTTGTGACTGTAGCAAAAAGAAGATGTCAATTTGAGGAAAACCATGTTGAAGATCAATTCATGTTATTTTCAATTCCTGCCTTATTTTTCCACAAGCGACGTGTCCAGTACTCTATCACCGACTAACTGTTGAGCTTCATGCAGCCTCAGTATGTTACTGCCGCTCCCCACCCACTCGTGTCAGAGGAGCTGAAGTGAACACATCCTTTTTAGATTAAACCACACTGCAGTTACACATATGTATCACAGAATGAGTGGCACTTTTCTTTTTGAGAGTGTAAACCAACATTTATATCATAATAGACAAGATGCTTTCATATTCACGTTTGCTCAGTGAGATAAAGACATTTGTTATAATCACTGTGAGGTTAATGTGAAGGTTTTTACTTTCTACTTTGCATGACATCTGATATTTAATGAAGTAAACATGTACATGACATGTGATATATATGTTATTAAAGGACTGTTAAGGTAACAAATTTAACTCAAGAACATTCACACAAGAATCATTCAATTATTTGATTGGATTTATTGCTACGGACTTCAAATATATGAATGAAAAACTTAAGTGTTTAGACCTTAACTCCAAAGAGAGTTTGTAGTTATTAAATATATTCTGTTCTATTGTGATGCTGTTAGAAATAAGTACAATTAAGAAAACAGAAATTATATGATGTCTAAAATTTATGCAGGGATTAATAAAATATGATGCTTTTTTCTCGACATGTTTGGAGAAAATAATTTTTCTATATATAGATCAAACTTTTAATCAAAATGACAAGCTGCAAAGGTCTCAGGCTGCATTTGGAAACAGATTCCAGCAGCTCCATGTCGTGGGTTTCAGCCAACTCAGCCTCCACCTGACGAGCCTCTCCCTCTTTTATGAACTTTTTATGAAATAACATTTTATCATTAAAATTATTGGACTGTCCTTAAAATAAAGCAACACAATCCCAGGCAGAAATCAGAAACTAATGAGAGCGGGCGCGAAGGCAAAGTCCCACTCCAGCACTTGAAACAGATTAGCACACATTCCAAGTCGAAGCTGAGGCCATCTAATATTTATTACCTCTATAACTGACTCTCCTGTGTACTGGCGGAACATTTAGCCGCGTGCAGGGAGGCAAGGGGTTAAAAGGGGAACAGCGGTGCCATAAAAGGGACAATGAAATAAACATGACTCACGGTGAAAGAGCCCTTAAAGCCAATATAATGTAGTCGGTTGAGGGGGGGGGGGGCTCGTGCCGACGGCTGTTAAGGACAAGCAGCCCCCTCGGGTTGGAACTGTGAACTCATGTGAACAGCCAATCACGTGGAGTGACTTTGTTAAGATGGAGGTGAACAGCCGTTTGGTCGCATTATCATCTACTTAAGCACGGCGTAAATCAGTTCCTGGTGATGCAGCGAGAGACAAGGGGATGAAAGATGACTAAGACAGAGTGTCCCTTCTCTTAGTCCAACGTATACGCCGGAGCTGTGCACAAATAATTATTTCTTAGATAGCACGAGAGAGTCGGGGATAAAGCTGCAGACGACTCAGGGAGACATTTCCAACACTGAGCTTAGCAAAATGAAAAAAAAAATGAAAAAACAACCCCATTGCTGTAGCTTTAAATCCAGCTAGAACCAGTTGTAGCCTGTAGCCAAAACAATATGTGACTCTGACTCTGCGCCGCGTGCGTGTGTGTGCTCGCGCAGGCATTTGCAATGATGTGCTCCTTCAAAAGATAAGAGCAAAGATGGATTACTCTCACCTTTCTCTCGCTTTCTCCTTTTAAGCTTTAACTGCGGGGCTGATTGCAAACTTCACGCATGCAAATAAACCAGGCACGATACTGTGATAATAAAGGGGTATCTGCACAGTGTGTGCCCCGCCGCGCAAACACATAAATAAGAGGATACGCCCGGACACAAACATCAGTGGGTGAACGGTAATCTTAGCTTATGCTGGTGACAAACAGCCACATCAATCACACAACTCAAACAGGTACACACTCGCATGCACGTCCTCCAGCATGTGGCACCACCACTGATTCCAGAGGCCCGGGCCAGCAAATGCCTGGATGCGTTTAGTTTTGCTTCATTTCCTGCACCACAGACGTCTGCCAGGCTTCAGAGGACGTGTTTAAGCCCCCCTGCCTACCAAGTCTGGTTTGGTTAAACCAAACTCAGCATCCCAGGCGCACACCAGCCTCCTCGCAGCTTTCTAAAATTAGCTCAGAGGATCCACAGTCTCTCCAGGGAGCTGCAACGACTGGCTGACACGTCTGCAGCTTCATGGAATCGTCTGGACCAGCATGTGTCCTCCTCGTGCTAGGTCACATTTGTAACACATGTGTTATCTTTGAACGCTTTTATGTTGTTTTTTTTCTGAGCCACCGTGTGCATCATGCAGGGATCACGCATGTGCACATTCAAAGACGGTGAATGTGAATGTGTGGGTTGTGCTTTACGAAAAACAAATGCCAGCTGCTTCGCCAAATCCTGTTTTCTGCAATCAAATCCACTGATCCTAACATGCTGAGGTAAATACAGAATGAATGTCATTGAGGAAAGTGGTATTTACTATTTGTGGATCAGGGTCTGCCCCCAGTTTTTATAACTATGCTAATCCAAGCCTGGTAAAGCCACACCGCTGTTTGACCGTCTGGTGAGGGGGAATCCCGGGGGTTTTCCTTACATGTAGTATGTGCACGCACCAAGAAGATAGATGCTCTGTATTTACAAATCGCTGTTCTAGTCTGGATGACAACACACAACTTTTCACAGTACAGCTTTGCCATTCATACACATTCAAACAATGCACCACTTTGTCAATTACACACTATCTGGCACAGACGTCAGAGGGGTTGCCCAAGGACACGTTTTGGAGCGCTTGGGATCAAACTGCCAACCTTCTGGTTAGCTGACGACCCGCTCTACCGCCCGAGGCACAGTCGCTCCGACACACAACAAATTGAAAGACAATATTGTGACTGTAAAGCCTCTACCTTGCAAAGGTGTCTTCAGTGAGACATACAGTGCCTTGCATAAGTATTCACCCCCTTTGGACTTTTCTACATTTTGTCATGGTATAACCACAGATTAAAATTTATTTCATCGTGAGTTTATGTAATGGACCAACACAAAATAGTGCATCATTTGGAAGTGGGGGGAAATATTACATGGATTTCACAATTATTTACAAATAAAAATCTGAAAAGTGTTGAGTGCATATGTATTCACCCCCTTTACTGTGAAACCCCTAACAAAGATCTGGTGCGACCAATTGCATTCACAAGTCACATTTGCAAGTCACATAATTAGTAAATAGGGTCCACTTGTCTGCAATTTAATCTCAGTATAAATACACCTGTTCTGTGACGGACTCAGAGTTTGTTGGAGATCATTACTGAACAAACAGCATCATGAAGACCAAGGAGCTCACCAAACAGGTCAGGGATAAAGTTGTGGAGAAATATGAAGCAGGGTTAGGTTATAAAAAAATATCCAGAGCTTTGAACATCTCTCTGAGCACCATAAAATCCATCATAAGAAAATGGAAAGAATATGGCACAACCGCAAACCTACCAAGAGGAGGCCGTCCACCCAAACTGAAGAGTCGGACAAGGAGAAAATTAATCAGAAGCAACCAGGAGGCCCATGGTTACTCTGGAGGAGTTGCAGAGATCCACAGCTGAGGTGGGAGAATCTGTCCACAGGACAACTATTAGTCGTCTACTCCACAAATCTGGCCTTTATGGAAGAGTGGCAAGAAGAAAGCCATTGTTGAAAGGGATCCATAAAAAATCCCGTTTGGAGTTTGCCAGAAGCCATGTGGGAGACACAGCAAACATGTGGAAGAAGGTGCTCTGGTCAGATGAGACCAAAATTGAACTTTTTGGCCTAAATGCAAAACGCTATGTGTGGCGAAAACCCAACACTGCCCATCACCCTGAGCACACCATCCCAACAGTGAAACATGGTGGTGGTAGCATCATGCTGTGGGGATGCTTCTCTTCAGCAGGTACAGGGAAACTGGTCAGAATAGAGGGAAAGATGGATGGAGCCAAATACAGGGAAATCCTTGAAGAAAATCTGATGCAGTCTGCAAAAGACTTGAGACTGGGGCGGAGGTTCATCTTCCAGCAGGACAATGACCCTAAACATACAGCCAGAGCTACAAAGGAATGGTTTGGATTAAAGAATGTTAATGTCTTAAAATGGCCCAGTCAAAGCCCAGACCTCAATCCAACAGAGAATCTATGGCAAGACTTGAAGATTGCGGTTCACAGACGGTCTCCATCCAATCTGACTGAGCTTCATCTTTTTTGCCAAGAAGAATGGACAAACCTTTCCATCTCTAGATGTGCAAAGCTGGTAGAGACATACCCCAAAAGACTTGCAGCTGTAATTGCAGCGAAAGGGGGTTCTACCAAGTATTGACACAGGGGGGTGAATACTTATGCACCCAACAGATGTCAACTTTTTTGTTCTCATTATTGTTTGTGTCACAATAAAATTTATTTTGCACCTCCAAAGTACTATGCATGTTTTGTTGATCAAACGGGAAAAAGTTTATTTAAGTCTATTTGAATTCCAGTTAATAACAGTATATAATGGGAAAAAGTCCAAGGGGGGTGAATACTTATGCAAGGCACTGTAAGTGAACTAGTAAATTAGCAAATTTGACCTTGGACGTCCCTGTGAGAATTGCACACTAAAAATCAACACATTACACAGGTATATGGAACCAAGGATTACTGTACATTCATTGGAAATAACACACACACACACACACAAACACACACACCAGCCGGCTGCTGTCTCACTTGGAAGTCAATAGCATTATCCCCTCTCCATCTCTGTGAGGCTTATTAGTCTGGAGAGCCAAACGGCTCTCTTCAATGACACTCTGGAGATGAAGGGATAAATCACCACTCTGAAAGGATGAGTACGTGTGGGAAAGAAGAGAATAGGAATGCCTGTGAGAGAGAATAGGAATGAGACAAAGGCTCACACAGAGAAAAGAGGAGGAAGAAAAAACATTCTCTCTCACAGGCTCAGACCCACAGACCATTAAGTCAGGGTGGTATGACTTTACATTTTTTGGAAAGTGCAGATAATGTGAGGACAGGTGAACACAAGGATGATCAGCCTCACAAGTCGTCCCCTTTGTGAGGGCCGTACATCGGAGTCTCCCTCTATCTCGCTGCGTTTGTCTCCTTCTTTTCTTATTCGCTCTGTCTCCATCTGTCTCATTTTGCTTCATAAAATAGAGAAATGGTGCTTTATTAGGTCTGGTAGTCTAAAAGCATCCGCTTTGTGTGTGTAAGTGTGTGTATGTGTGTTTAAGAGTGTGTGTGTGTCCTCCCACACCGTCACCAACTTCGCTCTCCATTTCACCCGGCGCTCCGTCCCTCGGGACACTTCAAAATACAAGGAGAGAGGAACAAACGCCATGAGGCTCACTGCTCGTTGGATAGCACACAAGTGAACACCTCACGGACTCGTGTGCCCTATTTTCCATTGTGCTAAGGGCACTGCATCAACACATTTAGTCTGGTTCCCGAAATTTGACTTAATTTGTGTCAGAATGTATTATATTTTTGTAATTTTGAATCACATCAAAGTTTCATGAATTACAATGCAAAACTGTTTTAAAATGAAAGTAACTGTTAAGACACCGTCAATTAAAATCTCAAAAACATTCTTAAGTACGACTAAAAGACTTGAATCAACAATATGTTTTTACAGAAACATCTAAATATAAATATATATGTACATATAACTTGTGTGTATTTTTTGTAAGACAACAAAAGAGCCTGGTTTCTATTCATAATAAATCAATTCTCAAAACTGAGAACTGATAGAAAGGGAGTCACTATTTTTAGGCTCCTATCCCATTTCACAATGCGCCAAATCGCTTGACTTCACTTGTATCCTTTTTTCCATGAAACATAACTGATCTTCATTTAACTGACAATTTACAAAGAGTAAATGATATTATTTTAATCTTCCATTTGCAATTAACTTTTTAGCTTCACCTTTTATGAGAGTAATGGAATAAAAGTGTAATTCTGTGTCAAACAGCCCTGAATAAATATCTTCAATCAGCCACAAGTTACAAAGTGTGTTCTGGGATAAAAAAAGGATATAATGTTTTTCGTTGTGCTGTTGATGAGATGTGTCTGGCAGTGGGGAACTCCTATCTGCCGCGATACTATTACTACCTCATCATTTTATACAAAACTGTATATGGGCACAGGCATTTGGCATGGAATAACTGTGGACTGAATTATTTTCTTTATGCGACCAGAGTCTCATATTTCTGTCTTGCAGGACAGGGCCGTGAATGTGGAGAAGCTGCCAGAAACTAAGCAGGTGCCAAAATAAACCTACGCTCTAAGCGGAAGCTAGTTAGCCTCTTGTTAGCTTCTAGTTTCTGGGTGTAAAAACAAACTTAACAGCAAAATGGGATGTCCTCTATGTTTAATGGACAAAATCTCCAGGCTCATTCATTCATTCAACGTTTGATTATGTATTTGGAAATGTACGTAGCCTTCTGTCTGTACTCCGTCTTCATCTCGTCCGTAATTGTGTATGTCCTCTGAAAGATAGCGGATATGGACGAAATGGAGGACAGTGAAGCGCACAGTTCAAGTGAGGCGAACTAGATCACGAAGAAGATCCTTTTAACTATGGTTGAACTCTTTGATTACTAGACTTTGTGAGTTCATAACAAACTGCCGGTATCTGTATGTTACTTCAACCATTTCCAGCATGGCCACCTTTACCTCCCTCTCTCTTAACTTTATTACAACCTCATCCACCAGCACCAAGTTTGTTGACAGAAACTCCTGACTCTGTACCACCTTCTAAAGGCTGCCTTGCTTGACAACAATGCCATCGCATAACACATGGACGATGATGTTGACATTGTATGAAGTGGACGGATCTCTCTTCTTATGTTTAAAATTGTTGATAACTAAAGGCATTGAAGGTTGAAAGGGCTCAAAAAAGCTACAGCAAGAGGCTTGAAATGTAGTTGGGAAACAGAAAATTATGCACAATAGCTGCAGTGTCATTGTTGTTTCTATTTCCTTTCACATAATGTAAGAACTCAACCACCCATAAAGGGAGGAAGCACATCAACCAGATGAAAAGGTAAAGCTCATGAAGTCATCATATGTGCTATGCGTGGACCAGACTAAGTTAATGCCAATTCCTGTGGGACAGCTGGCTGTATGGTCGAGTGGTCAGCTCCACCCTGCAGGCTATCACTCCACATTTATTTCTGGAGCTTGTGTGTGTGTGTGTGTCTGTGCATATGTGTTTGACCAGCTGAAGCTGGTGAGGAGTGTGACTGTTGCACTGCACCAGAGGCTGCTCCAGATGGACGAGGGGCTGAGGCCCAGGTGGGTTTGAGTACAACGGGTGTGTATGTGTGTATGTGTGTGTGTGTGTGTGTGTGGAGGGGGGGGGGGTGCCTGAAAATGATGCAGAACAAGAAGTGAAGACTGTACTAAATCCTATTTTTAAAAAGGTATCACTGTATGAACTACTTTTGGCAGGAGAGAACTCTGAGTATATAACCACACACAGATCCCTCCACTCACATCCATCCATCATTTCATTATCTGGGTGAATGGATAACGATGGTGATTATGATGATTATGATGATAATGGTTTATTTAAGTGTTCAGGGTACGGGCCAAGAAGGAGAAGGACAAAAATGAGATGCAAAGAAGAAGATAAACAAAGACACAAAACCTAAGTGCTGTTGCTAAACCTCAGAGGAGGGCATTTAGAGCTCTGGAATTCGTAGTTCCGGGAAGACTGAGCTTAGGGACGCATGTTTATTCCACATTTGTGGGTCTGTGTGTTCTTAGGTATTTAGTCAAACACTTTGTTCACATTGTGCAACATCTGAAACATTAATGAGCAGTGCTGAGATGAAGGGGAATTTGCTGAATTGCCACGATGAACATGCTTGATTTGTAATTATTCATGGCGACACATTTAATCTGATGTGGTTGAGGAATCAGGGGGCTGCGGCTCCACAATGCAAGCTTCTGTTTTTCTAGTCGGGCTATCTCTCCTCCAGCTTTAATTTCCCCCAGAACTGCGCTGAGATAAACAATCTGCTAACTCACTTGGCTGCACTATAGAACCATGATGAAATAATCAACTCCAAACGATAAAAACCAATAGGAGAAAAAAACAGAATGTAAAAAACGACAGAGCGAAGCAGTGTGAGTTCAGACTTCATCCTCTCAACTCTCTCCGGAGGTTTGGGTACCAAAAAGCTGAATGCGTCACTCGAACTCACATTAGAACACACTAAAACACTCTCACAGACCACAGCAGGGATGACCTCACCAGCAGAGAGAGCAACTGGTATAAAGCAGTGGTCCATTAAGTAAAAACTCCAGAGGTTGACTCCTGTTTTTGCACTGCACCGTGCCGAGCGGAACATCACATAAACGCTCAAAAACTTATTAGACCGTAAATTTAGACCAGTAATTCATAAAAGATGACCTCAAACCAGGCGAAGGCTCGGCATAGCGAATAAGGAGTGCCGAGGTGGGAAGCTGTGGAAGAAATCTCTGTGTGAGCAGTGTGCATGTGTGTGTGTGTGTGTGTGCGTGTATTTGCAAGCGCATGTGCATATGATTAGAGCTTCTTTATAGAACTTTCAGTTTCAATTTATGATCCATTAACTTGTAATAAGTGCCCAAGGTACCCTCCTGTCCTGAGAATCAACACCGAGGGGAATGAGAAGGAGAAGGGAGAGGGCGAATAGAAGTCGACCACACGGGCTACACAATGCAGCGATTAGCTGGGGGTGTAGTCTATGATGTGGCATTTAACGGAAGCCCACATAAGTGCAGAGCAAGAGGGGTTCATCCAGCAGTCACAACATGTAGGATGCATTGTCAGCCCTCCCCTCTGGATATAAATGGCCTTGATCTTTCTATGCAATACACAACAATTGCTCCAACCTTTTGGATGCACCCAGACAGAATGAGTAGGGAAAGACCAACACTCTACATGGAGGGTGGGGCTAGCTCCCTATTTCAGTGAGCAACTTGGCAACTCTGAGACACTCATGGATTGCATAAGACCTCCCCTTAAGACAGCCCTCTGGACACAGCAGCCCAGAGCATGGACTCTATTTGTTACATTACTACTTCTCCATCAATTCTGAACTCAAACCACACGAGAGGGTCCAATGTCCAAGTTCTAGGGCGAGCCTGCAGTAAATCCTTTTCCACCAACCAGAGAAATCTTACTGTTACGTCTGTTGAGGCAAGGGGCTTTAAGAAAAGCATCATCTTATCCAAAGTCTCTTTTACATGGGGCACAAGATAGTTTACACATTTATGAAAAGTCATGCTGGATCAGCTATTAGCAGTTCCTGTTTGCAGTGTTACCAAGGATGTATCATTATCACTATCACTGCACTGTGGCTGACATTGAAGAAAACTTCACAACCTCATAATTATGAGTAAAGATGGAATGCATCTTGGACTTACTGATATTCATATCCACTGTACGCGTATGTTTTCAGTGTATGTGATGTATGACATGAATTGCACCATTGAGGTTAAAAGTGTTAATGTGCTGAGACAGACAGAGGTGCTAAAGACCATTTGGGTTAACTGTCTTTTATATGCATAGGCTTATCATGACCATGAGGTGATGAGAGGCTGAGCCAAAGCAAAACTGTTAGAGGCTTAAGTCTGTGTGAAAATCAACTTGATGCATTTCTTTAATGGACATGAGAGCAGCAAACCAAAGTAGAGCAGCAAACATGTAATGGATGTACGTCAAGTTGAAAAAATAGAGCAAATGAATATTTACATCAGAATCCGATTTTTGCTTATCTCTTGGTTACAGTGGAATATTTCAGACACGAGAATAGTGGAGGGCATTGTCATCATAAGCACACAATCCGGAGAGAGGATTACTGTATATGTATAAAGATGTATGTAAACATATGTGTGTGTGTGTGTGTGTGTGTGTATCAGTCTCTGTCTTTTATTATAATCATGCATCATTTTTGTACGTCACGAAAGAAAATACAAAGGTCGCCACCCTTTCTCTCTGTCTCCAAAAAAAAAAGCCTTAGCCTAATACTTTAAAATCCGATAGTAGGAAGCAATTGCCTGGCAATGGCGAGATTCACAAGTAAAATGGGGCTGCTTAAAATGTCAAAGACAAAAAAAAACAATGTTATAATTTGCAGAGATACTTGCACAGCATGACAATGAAAGATGAGGGTCACATTGGGGGCTAAAGAGGCAATCGCAGCGTTTTCTTCTGCAAATACAAGCAGTGTAAAAACATTTCCAAACAAAGAAAAGCTAAGACGAAAAATCAAATATTGCCTAAATCAACAAACTTGAAACAAGTGGTTCCATGAATATTCCCGAATGCCCTGAGGGCAACGCTGCATTCTGCATGTGGTAAGTCGTTTTCTCTCGTGCTCGTCTTTTCTTTGCTACAGCTCGACTTCAAAGACTAACTCTCTTGCAGAATCCGAGGCAGGTGGCGGGGGTTGGGGGGGTTGGGGGGGTTGGGGGATAAAGCACACAATATGCTGAGTGCACGCCATATCGCACATCTCTCGCTCTTTTATGTGTTAATCACCACCAGCCCAACAGTGGATGGGAGACGAATGAGAAAGTAATGAAGATTTAGGTCGTGGGAAGTGACTGGCACACCCCCCCCCCCCCCCCCCCCCTTCACCACCACCACCATCACCAGCAAACTCCCAGACACTCTCTGACAGCTGCTTGCTCCATAATTTGTATTCACATCTGTTACTGTTGCCGAGTGTTGTGGGCATATGCCACATGAAAGGAAAACATCCTGACCTTTCAAGCTCGATCATAAAATGTGACGACTGCGGCGAACGGCAGCACCTCCCAGCAAAACTCAACTGGTGATTATTTTAAACATCTAAGAGTAAGAGCTTAAGTGGGATGAGCAAGTTCATTAGCCCTCATGGACGTGGCCCCATCTAAATCATAGAGCAAAGCAGTTATTATGTAATTTTTTATGCCTATAAAGCTTCACCTGGGAGAAAGGAGGAAGATGGGGGAAAGGAACCAAGGCAGCCCCTAGATTAGACATACAGCAGCAGGAAGGACCTCGCTCTTTAAAAAAAATTATAAATAAAGGGAGAAAAAGCCAGGCTTGAGTCTGGCAGGCGGAGAGCTCTATCAGGGCCAAGCCACACATCTATCAGGGAAAGGCACTACGGCTTTTGAGGATAAGGCATGGAAGCATGAGGAGAGACTATTTCCATGGGGAGTCCTTGGAGAGGCCAGGCCCAGCCTGCCAGTGAAGCCCCGCAATGAGAGGTCTCTCTGGGGGACTGCAGAGGATAAGAGGGCCCGGCGGAAGAACTCACACGTCAGCACTTCAGTCACGCCTAATCCCTGCTTAGTACACCCACTGCTATGGCAAGGAGAGAAAGGGAGGGAAAGGGGGAGCGGGAGGAGGGGGAGTGCTGAGAGTGAAAATTGTTAAGAAGGGAGACCGAGAGAGAGAGAGAAAGACAAAGAGAAACAGAGGGAAGATAAAAAAACAAGAAGAAAGGGAAAGATTAAGAGAAGGAAAGAGATGAGAGACAAAGAGAGAAAATTGCCAAAGGAATCATCAGAGGTGAGCGAGTTGAGGCAGTGTGTGAAAATGAGAGACGATGAAAACTCCGGGATGTAAAGAGAGAAGAAATAACTTCTGCCAACACATACATATTTCTTTTTTCCATTTTAAATCCTATCCGGGTCAGAAGAAATCAGAGCAGACAGAGGTGACGCATGGAAAATGAATTATGATGAATGTACATATGTTTGTGTTTGCAAAAATGACAACTTCAAAGAAACATTTATAGAAACTGACTTTCAGCACAAACAAATCCTAATTGTGGCGTTGGAAATGTGGGAATGTGGCTCTGGGTCTATATCCATTCACACATTAGCACGTCAAATTACAGCGAGACACTCTGGGTCCGACTTAAGCAGGGTGAAAAGAGGATATGCTCGGCTGTCTTATGGGAAGAAAAGAAGTCGCTGCTGCACCACCAGAAATATAACCAGAAAACCGTGTGTCCCACTTGTCAAAAAATATTACACAATCCCTCTGTACGGGTCTTCTTCTGAGAATTCACAAAACCCTGCTTGTGTTGTTTAGCAGTGGAAAGGGTTATTCTAGATAAAAAAAAAAGGCAAAGTGATACAGTCTCTGTGCAGAGGTTAAAAAACACAAATGCAAAGACACAGCAAGTTTATATTATACTAGCTCCTTGTATTCATATTTCAAAGAGTTGTGGAAGTTTGGTGTGTTGACCTGACAACACTTTCCAGAGTCACCACAGCACAGCAGAGAACATCTAAACCTAATCTGATGAATGTTGTACATATGTACAGTAGATGTGTATCTTTGTGCTCATATTTTCTCTATTGCGTGTGTGTGTGTGTGTGTGTGTGTTTGTCTGGATGGAGAGATGGAGGGGTGAGAGAGGAGAGAGGGATGGGGATGGAGCAGATGGACGAGGGGAGATCAGCGAAAGAGGATTACGCCACGTCAAACCATCATCGTACTCATAAAATCAGTCCACCCACTTCGGAGCCAATGCAGAGCAGGGATAATATAAGGCCCCACGATCTATCTCTTTCTCTCTCTCTCTCTCTCTCTCTCTTACTCCAGATAGTAAACTACTGCTGAGAGGGAATGGACAGAAGAGGCAGTTTAAATTAAGTGAGGGGTGGATTCTACAAGAAAGGGTGATTGAGAGTACGTTCAGATACATTGTAAAGGGTGATTGTGCAGGAAAGCTGTGAGGGGATTTCTAAGCAATAGGGCAAAAGCTGTGTATGTATTACTAAGTCGCAACAACGAAGACCAGGACGACATAAATGCGCTGTTCATGCTGATGTGTGGGGGAGGGACGGGCTCCCTGTGTAGAAAATGTTTCATTAGATCTGGAAAAGCAACCTACACATTGCTTTCAGCGCATATCTGAGGACTGGAGCATGATTATTAGCCCCCCAGGAGAGTGGGGACGCGCGTCTGTGGCTTTACATTAAAATCAAAAAGAATAAAAGCCACTTTACAGTTTTTAGTACATAATTTGTAACTTCCGTGTGGCTGCTTGCTGCTTGTGACAGAAGCTGACAACTCTTCCAAAGGGAATTCCCTGGGGTTAGCTTCCCTGCAGCAGACACATAAGCAGATGCATCCTCTGAGCCGCTATGTAACAGTGTGAGAACAATGATGTGAAATGGGCCCACTTTTAAACCAATATTTCAACATGCTCTCAGTAACATATACTACAAAGAGTCCATAAGGAGCACGGCTAGAGCAAAATGTTTACAGAGCGACGTTGTTGTCGACGAAGCTTCTCTGCTAGGTAAATAACAAAAGGCCTCGGGCAAAGCTTGTTCACACAGTTGCACTTGTTATTCAATAAACATACACTATTAAAGAGTATTGATATGAGCGTCCTGCTGAGCAACAATTTACTCTTTATTTCAGCTTGTCTACTTTGTTAAATAAAACGATGTAGTTTATTTGGTCTTGGGCGACTTCACAAAATTGGCTGTTTAAAGTAATTTTCTTTAAATTACTGTTTTAATCTCTCAAATCAGTCCAGAAATGCATATTTGTCTTCGGAGAGCAGTCTGATGTCTCTTGGTAATGGTATCTTGAATGTATTATTTCAGGACCATGGACAGCACTAACTCTAACAGCAGTCAGCTCTCCCTGAGAACGAATCATTTCAGCACCATGGACAAGGCAACACTCAGCCCGCTCTTCTGAGGCTGCAAAAACCTTAAAAAGTCAAAATGAAATGTCAAACGTTGACACAGACGATACTTGATGCAAGGTTTGTGATGCAGATCGTAAAGCTGACTAGGCCAACCCGTCTGAGGAAACATATTAGGCTAATGTTACTAAAAAATGCAGCCAGCACCAAGGAAGTCAAACCTTCCATTAACGATGAAATGTTAAATGAGGCCTGGATAATGTCATGGGCATTTTTGTGAAAATGTCGTATCTAATTTGATTAAAGTTGTGAGTTGAGTTAAATAGGCTTTTTTCAATGTCTTGGTTGATGATAGCTGAGCAATTTTTCTAGCACCAGCCACTTGCTGTATCCAAAATTACATTTAGAACACAAAAAATGTATTTAAGATGCTTACATGCTAAACTTTAGTATGAAAGCAAGGGTCAATAACTTACAAGGTAATATTACAATATGCATAGTACAAAAACTTCAGCAGAGACCACATACAGTACTAGTACCATCTTGGTTCAAATGTAAATGATACCCAACCCTACCTGGGTCAGGCTTCAAGTCACCACAAAGTTTTATATAAGACCAAGACCACAGCCCTTCCCCAACCTTAACTGAGAGCTGTTCATTAGGCATTAATAGCTACGGGTATATTGTTATTCTAAAAATAAAGGACATGCTTAGCTGAGACATGTAGTGATTCAACTAAAAGCCTGTAATTGAAGAGCATGCAAAAGAAACACACAAAGGCCTGTAAAAACATGTACTGCATGTGTGTATATAGGCCTACTTATGTCATATACACATAGCACAATAAAGACTGAGGCTTTCCCTGGCAGCCAGTGAGGCCTTGAGGATTGAGGGCTGGCAGACTGGCTCCCCTCGCAGAGAGCATGATAGAGACCGTCTCATCTTCTCTTTGAAGGCTTGCCAACGAGAAAGGCTCACCGGTCAGTTATGTAAACACTCTCATCCCATCCCACTGCCCAACCTAGCAACTCCCCCTGGAGGGGAAATTACATCTTTAACAGGGCGGGCGGAGGAAGGACAAATCTGTTTTCTTTCGACCTCCTTAAGATGTGTCACGTGCGTCTATGCAATTCCCATCATCGGTGCTGTCCCGCGTGTCCCCCCCCATTCACTCGTTTCCAACTTACCTACAACATCACGCTCAAAGTGGCTGATAATTAACGCCATCTGCAGTGGGCGGGTGCCATGCTATGATGATGATGATGCATTCCAGGTCCATCTGTGCCTGTCCATATATGTGTACAAAATAAGAGTGTGGATGTGTACTGTCTATACATAAAAATAAAGCTGCAGCACACATCAGGACGCAAAAAAGAAAATCTGAGAGAATGAGAGATGAGGAGAGAAAAGAGATACCAAAGAGAAGTGGACCACCCTCTTATCAATAAACCCAAGTCCCTGGCACGTCTTCTCAGCAGCCACTTTCTGCAGCATATCCAAAACAGCCAGAGAGCAGGTGGCTATTAATTAGCGCAGCATGAGAATCCTTCGAGTTCGTTTAAAGAGGCACCGTTTTTTTTTGGCCCGGTGTTTGATGGGTTGTCATCAGGTCAGTGAAAATAAACACATCACAGCAGCCTGTGAGAAGTCAAATTGCTTCACCAGAGCAGAAGAGAGTAAACACGAAGCGCTCGAGTACATGCCGCAGTTAATATGTCAAAGGGTTTTTCTGCAAATGCCATCATGGGTTTTTGTGATCGTGACTCACTCGACTGATTTGAGTCACAATTGCGTGACCTTGAGGCAAATATGTTGTCTTCAAAGATGCACGGTTCATCTCGGACAAATTAGCTAATGACCGTCATTTATTACAGGCTTGGACAGGAGAGCAGGTAATACAGGCGGAGGTGCTCACACCTCCTCTTCTACTCCAGGCCAGTATTTACGTGACGTCTTTATGCACATGGGTCAAAGTGTCGGAAGGTGTTTTATTTGAGCGACATAACAGCTCCGACGCTGCCTGGCAAGGAGGAACAGGAGAATTGTGCTGCTTTCAGAAAAGCCATTTGTCACCATCCCCTTTTTTTCCGGTGTGCTTTTTTGTTGGCCTACTCTGCTGCGTTTGTCGTTCGTTTGTTTATTTATTTTCTTCTCTCTTTTTTTTTGCTCTCCTGTGCTAAAATAAGATGAATCCATTTTGTGCTTTGGCGTCTGGGAAAAATTCCAACAACAATCATTTTATAGGCCCCCCACCACCACCACCTTCGTGGGAGCTAAGAGGAGCTCAGCTATTTTTGCTGCGGGGGAGACGAGGCGAGGCGAGGCAAGTGGAAGCGCACACTCGCTTGATGTTCGGCTGCTGGTGGAGATGGGGTAGATGTGAAGATAAACCGCTTTGTTCTTCACACACTTGCGGCAGTACATGTTAATATTTACCTACACCCTTAAAATACAAATCCAGGGAAACAGTTTTCAATACAATATGCATGCCATGACAATGTACGTATGGATTGATACAGAAAAATGCTTTGATTTTCCTTCTCACATCCCTTCTCTAGACTTGACAAGAGGAAAGAGGAGTGTTCATGGGGACAATAGTGCAAAGGGAAAGAGGGAAACGGGTAATGGAACTCATTTATAATCAAAATGACAAGCAGCTCCAGTGGAGACAGGGAGAGAGAAAGGCTGGAAGACAGCTCGAGACGGGAGGACTGGGAGGTGAGCTTGAGATTGGAGAGGGACTGTGGGCTACTGGGAGGCTGTGGCTCCCCTCAGCATCTGGGTGAAGTTCATTAAGCAGCGGGTTTGCTGCGGAGGGACTTCGGTGCGAACCAGACCCGGAGCGAATTGAGACGGCAGAGTCTGTCGCTCCAAGGTCACAGCCTGTCCCAGGAGTCAGCGACTTTAAAAACCGGGAATTGGGGATGATAAGGACGAAGCTGATGGTGACAATGATGATAGATGATGCACAGATATTTCTTTTTCTGCCCCAAAACTGTGTTTTTCCCATTTTAACCAAACACAGGCACGAGTGTGGGGAGTCAATGACCCGTAACCAAAATGGAAATCAAGTATTCACTGCGAGAGGGAGCACATATAGAAAGATGTTTCATATCTCATTACCCGCACAGACTATTATTTAACACAGCACCCAGGTGTGACATTAAATCTCACAGTATTTGTCTCCTATTTTGTATTAGTGACAGGCGAGGGGTGGGAATAAGCCTGTGAGTCTATGAACGACCCTGACGCCCGGAAATTAGGTTTCTGTATCACGAGTTTGCAACAGAAAACACATAAGAATGAAACGTAATCCAGACTGATTTATTTTATAATAACAAAACTTTATGTCCTGTTCTTGTATTGCATCCACCCACTCAAACATTATATTGGCACACAACAAAGTAGTCGACCGCTTTTAAGTACCGGTTGGTCGGAAGCCATTGACTGCAACCATCTGCTTTTCATACATTTGTCTGAGGTGTTTTAAAGGAGATGCGTGAGATTAAACAACAGCTGCACTTCCTTCTCTCAGAGGAATAAAAGCAAAGCTCGAGTGGCTTGTCTCCAAGTTGTCACTCACATTTTTTACAGTAAATAAACTTACCCTCCACTTATTCTCACTTCATCTGATGACTTTTAAGACTTGGACTGCAGGTTGCGACACCAGGATTTGATCAGAATGTGTTGGGTTGCCTGTCACACCGCTAGTGAGTCTGTATGTGCTAGCAGGGTGTGGACGAGCAGATCTGCCATGTCACAAAAAGTTCACACTAGACGTTTGTGTGAGGACTATGTTAAGGTTATGGAAAGGAGAAGGACTGCGGTCCTCGCCAATGACAGGACTTGTTAACTCCAAAAACTCTTCATTTCAGAAACCAAATATTTTTGATTATATTTATTGAACATCTGATTATCTCTTGAGGTAAAAGTGAGGAGCTCAAAACCCTCAAAGGAGAGATTGTGCAGCCTGTTCTTGTAATTAAGGCATTTGGTAATTCAGCACATTAGTCATCAAAGAGCAAATTCCTTCCGTGTTAAACATTCAAGCTTATTGTGTAAAGTAAAATGCGATGCCCCATTCTCCAAGGATTCTTTTTGATCTAATAACGTGTGCTCTCATCAAATCTCTACTTTCATTTGGTCCCTCAGTCCCATTTGTTCTCTTCCAACTCCATTTCCCCCCTCCTGATCCTCATCTCTCCATGTGATCTATATGTGTCAAAGATGATTCATACAATCTCATAGAGATACAATGTTCCTCCAAATCATTAATCTTTGGTTTTTAACAATCTGTGACGTGCGGGCTGTGCGAGAGAGTTAGTGAATATGATACAGTGTGGAGCGGGTCCTACGTGAATGAGGGTATCCATAAAGGCCTGTCAGATTAGGTGTGCCAATTCCTCAGTCTGGATTTATCATTATTACTGGCTGTGGAATGCTGGTGAATGCCGACTGCATGCAGATGAGGGGCCCCGACGCCGAGATGTCAGACCAGATCACACTCCATTAAGTTCCACCCCTGAGTGTGAGTGCGTGTCTCTGTGTGCGACTGAGTGTGTGGGGAAACAGTAATTTTCTGTGTCGGTGTTATATGTGGAGCGTGGTGGGTTGAGATGGGTAGAGACTGAAACATGTTACAGGGAGCGGCGGGCAGAAAAGTGCACCGAGTGTGTGTCCTTTCTCTGTCGTGTGTTTAACACATTGCGACAAACACAACTGTGTCACGTAGGTTTCACCCCCAAAACGAAGAGAGCTTTGAGACACCTCAGTCTAGATACCTCCACATCAGTATCAGGGGAACTTCGTGGCTGGACAGGGGCAATCATTTTCATTGATGTCCAAGTGGAAAGAATGAACTGAATCATAATGTGTCTGTTCTCTCACTGTTTCCTCCACGTTTACACTCCACCTATTAGCATGACTTTGAGCATCTACATGGCAAACAAAACCCTGGAGCTGCTACAATGCGACCCACATCTTCTCTCGAGTTTCCCACCGCTGCTGCTTCCCATTATTATTTTTTCCTGTGGTTGCTCCTCTCAATTTTACTCTTCCTGCCTCGCTGTGTCTTCCCCTAGCTCACTGCTGCTGTGAGCGTCCGTCCCACTTTCTTCCTCTACATCTTCATTTCTGCATTATGCCGGTTTGAAGACACGCCTAAGGTGACTGTGCAAGTGTGTCAGCATGTTTTTCTTTAAGTTTAAGTCCAGCGAATAAACATGGACGGTAAAGCCAGTAAACTGCCCTGAACAATATTTGATGTCAAACGTCTGTGCTGCACTGTGTGCGTGTGCAGCGACTGACGGCAGCGTCGGAGATCTGCTTCATCTCACATGAGGCTGTTCACACAGCGCCTGCTGTGTGCCTCCTCCTGTATTTCCTCTAATAAAAGTAGGGCTATGTACTCAACTATATGTCCGATCTTTTAGTGGAGCCTCTGCCATTCCTACAAATATTTCACAATAAAATCCTTGTTTAAACAAATGAAAAGATTCAATCAACAGAAACGCTAGAGTGCTTTTACTTTGAAACTGGTACAGGAAGCGTTATTTAGGTTTCTGACATATTCAGCAGAGACGTTGAATCTCAGGTTAATGATTATTTTCACTGGCTCCAGTACTTTGCTGTGAACTGCGGGAAGTAACTAGGCCCAGTCTCTCTAGAAGACCAGTGCGGCTCACTCATGATTACATGGGTGCTGGATTGAAAAGCAATACTTCCCACTATGCAAACGCGCTTCTCACTGGTGCAGCCCGGGCATTATTACTGCTGAATGAATCCAAACATTAGTTTCCCTGTTCCATATGTTTTTCTCCATACTTTGTGAGACATTAAACCATGTCAACTTATATAAGAGCAGGAGACATCGAGGCGTTCTGAGAAATTAGAAGTTAAGCCGTGTTTTTAAATAACTGAAGAGAAAGAGGGATGGACAGACGGACGCGAGGGGAAAGAAACGGTGGGGACGGGGGGGGGGGGGGGAAATATTGACTTTAACTGTTCAATGCTGAGTCAGTGTTTGAAGTTTGAAGGAAGTTTTGCCTTGAGAGCTGAGATGTTCGGGGGTATTGACTGCAGACTATAACGGCTGACAGGACTACAAATGAGGGATACAATGGGCATTGATGGACTCCTGCTTTGGTGTATAATATTTCAGATAAACACATTAAATGTAAAATGTTAATGGCTCGCTGTTGACATGAAATGAGATGTTAATGGTTTGCCATTTATTGCCGTGTAATGGTCTGGAAACGGTTGATATTTACTCTAAACAATGATGACTTTATCGCCGGTATACAAAAGAATTAGATGCAGTATATTGGCCGCTGCTGTTGTTTCCCTGCCCCTTATCTGCTGCCTCTTCTGGTCCGGTATGTTTATAAGGTTTTTCTGTTTAAAAACTTGACAGCAGCATGCACACTCACACATCCAATAGAAACAAAGCCAGGTGAAATTCTGTGTGTTAACAGCTTGGAATGCATTTTCCTGTCTGGACCCGTCCGAGCCCCAGAGAAAAATATCCAAGCCAAACAGGGAATTTGTTTTTTCTGCAGCCTTCACTGTGTTTGCTTCTCCCTTTTCTTGACAAGCAGTGCTCGTTTTGTTTGGGTAAATGTCTCAACCAAAGCTGTTTTGCTCTGAACCCCATGGAAAGAACAGCGCAAACCGCACTCCATCATTTTTTGTTTTTTGCAGAGTTGGTTAAAAGACCTTTGCATACCTATAACACAAGTACTTCCCCATGTGAAGGCTTTCATCTCTAAATAAACAGATGTCTTATATTTCCAGTAGCAAAACAAACGTGAAGCCTGACAAACCAAGTTGATACGGTTGTTGATTTTTTGTGCATTTCAACATGTGATGCAGAAATACTGGGAGCAGCTGGGTCATTGCTTAACCACGACAACCTGTGCCACCTGCAAGGAAGTAAAGCATCGGCAGCAGTAACGATTTAAGACCTAGACGTATGTTAACATGCAAAGAAAGTAACAGCTGCTCTCAGGTGTTAAAGCCTCCATGTTTTTTCTCTTTTACTTGCTGCCACTTCATTTTGTGCCTCACCTGTTTCTAGCTCAGGCTAAGCACACACGAAATAAGCACTAAACCCTCTGTCGCGTGTTTTCAAACCAAATCAACGCGACGACTGAACGTATGGCTGTCAACTTCCCTTGCTCTTGAAGAACAAACAATATTATGGGCAGCAGAGCTTACCGTTCGGGGATATTAGGGATCTGAGTCATGTTAACTGCAGCGTTCGATAGAACCTGACCTCAAACGTCTGCTCTCTCCAAGGTGTGCAGGCCGTGGCAGAACAATAAAGGCCACATATGTGTTGAGCCGAACAGCACCAAACACACACCGATGAATAAAAGTAACACAACACAAAGACAAAGCGGAAACAGTCATTGACATCAAAACAAAAAGGAATGAACAAACAGAGCACCAAGGTGTCAACAACACAACAGTCCGTATCCCATCTGGAAAAGGAAAGATGAATGACGGAAGTTAAATGAAATGCCACTCTGGGTAATGGGAAAGAGCATGCGTCGAGAAAGCAGGTCACTTGAATTGCAGGGGATGTTCTTGAGTGGCTTTGCCCTCAGGCCCTGTGCATTCAAGCTTCCTTCTCAAGAGTCAATAATATTAGCTCTAACAAACACACACACACACACGCACACACACACACACACAAGTGTTTCCGCTACGTTCCTTTGGCAGCCGCCACCGCTGCCTCAGGGTCACAGCAGACACACATTATAGACACGGTATCCTAGTACTTTGCTGTATTACCCTGCTGCATGTCACTTTACATATTAACGAGTAATACGTTATTTGGACACGTACAGAACTTGAGGTTTATTTTTTGTATTTCTTTCTTTGCTCAAGAGTCTATGAGACAGATATTTAAACCTTTTGCGAGCAGTCCACCTGCCAAACCGAACACGAGACAAGGATACCAGGGTTAGAGTGAACCAGGGATCCAGATTTATGATCCTTCACCATTGATTAATTACTAGATTATCATGATCACTTTTCTTTGAGTGAAGAGTGACTGAGACGGACAGACACTATGCTGACAGGAGAGCATGTCTTCTTCACGCAGAGGTGAGAAGAAACCACCAGCAGAAATATCCTTTATTTTTTTATTCCTTTCTACTTTAATGAATATTTTAATTAGGGAGCAAAGAGGAGACGGTGGCATTATCCTTTATTATGGAGGTGATAACATTCTCTCCATTCCCTGCGTTCCTGGCTCTTAAGGCTTCAATCTCTGACCTCTTCTCTTTTTTGTATGCTCTGTCGTCATCCCCTTCCCCTCTCTCCCTCCCTCTCCAGTCTCTATCCCTCTGACCTGGATTATACTTTTTTTTCCTGCTCCCTGAGCTGAACAATACGCTCTGGCGTTATTAGCATGCAGCCCAGCCAAAAAAACAGAAATCTGCTCTGACCCCTCCTCTCTGCATGCATCCCCCTCTCTTCTTTCCTCGCCGTGGCCTCGGCCCTCCATCTTACACTCTGCGAATCTCCATGTCTGCTTTCGGGTCACGCTCCATTTCTTCTGCTCTCTCTTTATCCACAAGGCCTCCATCTATCTCTGTGCTAATTCCCTGTGTCCTCTCTCCCTTCTCTCTCTCTTCCCTCCCTTAACGTCTTCTGGTTTTGTTTAGCCCCGCCCTCCTCCATCCCTTTCCCCCCCAGTGTCTCTCCCCTCCCCTTCCTCATTCCCTGACCGCCGTCCACACTTCGCTACACCGCTGCTCGAACACTCGAGAGAGAGAGGGGGGGAGAAGCATGCTTCATTTAATGACAATAAGTGATTCTCCCTCTCCCAGTCCTAATGAGCCAAATCAGTCACGAGCCAGAAAAGAGGGAAGAGAGGGAAGCGAGGGAGGGAAAAGAAATGAAGGAGTGTAGGAAGGAGACAAGTGCCTCTCATCCTTAATGTCTGTAAACGCAGCTCTGACAGCCACCCGCGGCTGCGCTTCGCTCAGGAGACATCCCTCACTCACTTTCAACTGCCAGCTAACTTGTTCTCACCTGGCGATCAGTTATCACTCTCTGAAGCGGAGGCTGACTGATGACACTGCAGTGGAGATGATTTTGAACAGAGGGATTGTTGTTTTACAACTTCTTTAAGGATATTTCCCCCATCTATTAAAAAAAAAATAATAATCTCTGTCCAGACGATAACACAAAAACGTCAACAAACGCTTTAACAAGCATTCCAGGCCAGTAGGTGGCGAGTCCTAACCGGTGATCGGTCTCAATACCGGAGAAGAACGCTGTGGTCCAGGTAACACTGGGCAGGAGAGACGCTTGTGAATGAGGCTAATGTGGAGCAGTAACGCTACATCTAGCTGCAAACGAGCTAGAGCCAAACAAAGGCAAACTGGCAACTTAGCCACTGTTACTGTTGTTGTTTGAGATGCATGATCATTACACAAAGTAGCAGTAGGCATACATGGAGTTAACTGATATGTTTTACAATCAGCATTTGTGACTCCACATTTTAAATATCCATATTGGTGTGGACAGGGTCTCAGCCTGACTTTTGTTTTCGACTTGACGGGTCACCTTTGTCTCCTCCTGACCTATATAAAGCCAACTCTTCAATGTTGAATAACTACAGTCCAGTCTATCTTAACTGAATATGAGCTTTGTCCTCTTCCATTGTAGTAATTCATACAATGAGAGCATTTACTGTTTTGCGTCCTTGGTTACTGCTCTGAGGATAATAGACAATGTCATGGTAATTATTATGCATATGCAACTGGAATTATACAGTAATTATTACTAAATGAGCTGTCTTTCTGCCGCCTCATCGGAAATGTATCAAAGCAGGCGCTGATTAATGTGTTTTCGTCGCCTGCATGCTAAACACGAGATATCTCATCTCTACTGTACATCCACCAGTGAATAGGTCCATCAACAACCATGCATCATGCTTCCTCACCACCGCTATTAAACAGGCCCTTGTTACACTATAGTCACAATGACTCCTCATCTGAAAGCTTGTCGAGCCACAATCATTATGCCAAAGTTTCTATAGCCAGGGGCAGTGTGGTCTCTCCAAGGTCCAAACCAGATTGTTTCACTGAGGCTAATTTCATGCAGCCAGCAGCTCTGAGTCAGTAAAATGGAGGCTGTTTGGTTTCCGATCACAACTCCGGCTGCAGGTCAGATCTGCAGACAAGCAGATTGAACACAGAGTGCAATTTTGTGCATACAAATGATGTAGCAGCCAGTTAATCGTGAAGGCCAAGCTTTAAACAAGCTACATTTGTGCTAATGATTACTCTCGCTATTCAGACGCATCTAACACTTAAGCAGAAACGGGGTCAATTTAGCGTGACTTTGAAATAAAAACACAGAGAAGAGTCTTATTAAACTGGATGTAAAACTTTAGAGTCTAAAGAACATTTTTGAATAATGCTGTAATGGAAAAAGGTTTGGAGGACGAAACATCTTAAGCCCCTCCAATAAAGTTTAAAATAGAAACTTTAAAGTGGCAACACCTATGGTGGCTGGTGCTAAGAGCTTCATATTAAAGGGGAATTCTGTTTTTGTTTTTTTAATCCTGTTTTTATATGTTGAGTGAACAAGGAGAGACAGAGAGAGAGGAAACAAGCAGAGGAGGAAAAATAAAGAATAAAATACACTGTAAAAAATGTGACGACGGAAGATACCTCGGACACAACAGTGTGTGACCAGGTCAGAGGATCTGTCCCCTCTGATCAACAGGGCTGGGATGGAGACATTCTTCTACGTGCCCAAAAATAAACTGGAAGAGCCAAAATAACAATTTGAGCCTTTTATTGATGGAAATTTGTGGACTGTCTCAGTTGCCCCATGAGATCATATCGTATCGAATCTGCTGACAGAGACGATCTGTTGGACCAACTCCAAAATACTGTTTAAGTACGACTCATTTAAACACCCACATATATATATATATATATATATATATATGTGGGTGTTACACATATATGTATACACATATATAGACAGCTATTCTTGTACCAACACAAATATGTTCCATCTTTTAAATGCTTTGGATTACCATAATCCAGCAGAGGAATGGCAGACTCCACCAGTGACAATGCAAACCACTTTGTACAGAAGTAATTAATGAGTGGAAACAGATTTAATGGCTTCATAATAATTACCAGTCGTAAATTGAATCGAAAATTGGTTTTGAGAAAATGAAAATCATCAGGATCGTAACTTTAATGTCTCCATAAACATCCATAACAGAACATTACGTAACATTTCACTAATATTATGGGTACAGTCTTTATGGTGTAGAATGGGACAAATCTATCTTCTGCTTTGGACTGACATGTCTGCTGTTTACACTGGATTTCAAAGCTCCTTAAAATCATGGTGATCGACGCTGTATTAAGACGATCTTGCAGGATCTGAGGGTAAAGATCTGCCCCGCTTACAACTTGCTCCTAATCTTAAACCTTAAAGTAGTCTATAGGTTCCTCTTTACTGTTATGATGCTATTATTTCCCACTGAGTTGTCTCTGAGGATGTGAGACCCAAACTTACTTTATGAATTAATAAAAGACAGGAAGCTACTGCAGGTCAGAGATGGTGTTTGAAAAGCACTATCACTCCCGTGTGCAATCCAGCCTGTTCTAAATTCGAAGTTTTGTCATTGAAACTTTGCTGCCATGTGTCATGGGGCTAAATAAAGGGTAAATAGCAGTAAAATCAATGTAATTACCCTGTCGGTCCACCCAGCCTACAAGACACTAATGCTACAATTAATAGAGGGGGATTGACAGAAGGATTAGTGCTTTTAAACAGACAGATTATTCCTCTGAGCAACTACACTCCGAGGATGGGAGAGGAGAGGAGAGGAGAGGAGAGGAGAGGAGAGGAGAGGAGAGGAGAGGAGAGGAGAGGAGAGGGAGAGGAGAGAAGATCCAACTCCCAGCAGATCCCAATTTCCCCTCAGGCTGTTTTCAGGAGTGAAAGGCTGAGTAAAAACAGCACATAATCAGACAGAGCGAGCGCTCAGAGGGAGAGGGACACATAAGAAAGGGACTGCAGTATTACATCACTGCATTCATTGCTTCCTCCTTGCCTCTTCGCTGACATTTCCTACTGTGAAGCGAGGTATCCTGGGTCAGGAATGATGTCTCACTGCCACAGCTGACCCATTACATCGCTTGAGAGGCGGTGATTATGTTGGCGAGCTAGCGAGACAAAAACACAGAGGCCCAAACAATAGCGGGAGGTCACCTTCATACAGCTGCCTGCCGGAGACAGCGCTTCAACGAGGAGAAAATGACTCAATTACAACCCGGCGCACAGTGGCTGGGCTGGGAAAGGGGGCAGGGATCCAGGTATACGAGCAGGGAAGGGTGTAAATTAAGGGGGAAAAAGGATGAAGGGTTTCTTAAGCCGCCACATTTGATTTTATATACGTTCTGTGCGGTACAACTGAGAAAAATCGGTAAGCCAGATTCCTGCTCAGTTCGGTTTAGTTGTAAACACATCAAATTCCAGCTCGATTCTAACGTGAATTTACGCAATTATTCAAAATAATGAAGTGCAGGAGAGAAATTCATCTGGATATTTGTTGTCTGAACAATTATTTTTGATGTATTGGTTCAAAATAAAATATCACCCTCAATCCATTTGTTTGACCATAGATTGTCCTTTGACTTTGACAGGACCACAAACAAAATGAAACGGGGTGAAAAGGTGTTATGAGGCATAGTGTGGGTATCTTTTCATAGCCTTCATATGTGTATGACCTTGGCCTCTTTAAAGCTATGTGGTGTCCTGACTGTGATTTAGGAGATAATAAGTGGTGATAATGGGGTTGGAACCTCATCAGGCTCTCACAGTCTGTGGTTCACAGGAGTTATGAGCTACTTTTAGACCTACACTAGAGTCCAGACATCTTCCTGAAAATATCCATTATGTTGCTAACACAGATGTCAGAGTAAACTGTTCCGAAAATGTACAAGTCCACCTTCCAAATTGTTTTTCTCATGACAATATATGAATGCGTTGCGTGTCCGTGTGCAACGCTATTATCTGCAAGTTTGCTTGCACTATTATGAAGTTGTTATAATCCATGCAGACAGTCAGACCTCATAGTTTCAGCGCCAGTTGTGTGTGTATACCCAAAACTGTCATGCATGTGAGAGCCATGTCTGCGCGTGTGCCCCCACCCAAGATTGAATTCTGTGGGAAAAACACAACGTAAACAAAAGGCTAACGACAAAAGCCATTCTCTATTCTACCAACACTGTTTTATTGCCAAGCGTGTTGTGGGCGTACCACCTCCTCCTCAAGCTCTAGATGGGTGACATCTGACAGGCGTCAAGCTGAACTGACAGCACTGTCCCATACACTGCCAGGGGCCTCCTATTTCTATCCACTGCGGAAAACATGGATTCCTCACCGAAACTCAGAGCCTGGTGTGACACCACTCAAACACCCCCACCAGAAAGCGCCCTGAGCCAGGAGCTTGGGAAGGATGCGAGTAATATTTGTCCAGAGGTTAAACAGGTTTGTGACATCAGCGCTCGGCATTGCAGGAACATTTTGCTGCAGAGTTTTACTTGAATAGCTGTAAACCCTTTTGTTTTACCTCCATAAGGACCTTCATTTCAAATAGACTACTGTGATGCATTATTCACAAGCCTTCCAAAACACTCTATTGAGAGGATTCAGCCAATTCTGTGTAAAAGAAAATAAAAAAGTGCAGCTTTCCTCAAATAATCACTTTGACAGAAATGAAGGACTGAGCTGCCCAATTCAGACACATTTAAAGGACGTATTGGTTTATCCTTGCATACCACTAATGGATTTCTAATTACATGAAAGCACATTTTTCCTTTTCTTCGGTGGCATTGAAAGTGAAATGGATGAAGCAGAAGCAGAGGAGGAATCAGGCAATCAAGACAAATCAGCTGCAGACTAAACATGGAAGTTGTTTCTCACATTAATAGTAAATACAGTGGAATCTTCTGGTCTCCAATGCTACTTAATAACATAATTAAATTATATGAAACCTTCTGTTTAGGGTCAAGACTCACAGAAAAATATTAATTATGTCATTTATTTTTCCAAGGGCATAATAATTACCTTTCATGCACTCATGTATTAAATTGATTACACTGCACCATTAGGGTAGGAGACATATTAATGGTTAAATTTAACTTAGCCATGTATGTATGCTGGATGTGAATCTATAGGTTCGTTTTTGCAACAGGCTCCTGAGTGTTGCTGATTTGAATTATTTAACTTATTCATTTTGATTCCATTGCAACTCTATTGCACCTGTGTTGCAGTGCAGCTCATGAAAGGAGTTGCTCAGGAACAGCGAGTCACATTTGATCTTTTTTCGTGAAGAACATGTGACGCAAAGAGAGAAAAAAACCACCTGGAGAAGAGACTTCCACCTTTTCCTTGCAACTTTGATTAGGCTCCTTACTATTTTTTCTGCAAAGGTGGAGAACAACTGAGGCCTGATGCAGAATAAGATGATTCAATCTGACTCCATAAAAGATAAAGGATTCATTTCAGTGGGAGGAGAGGAGGCATAGGGAAAGGAAAACAATAAAGATGATTGCGTTAAAAAAGAGAGAAGTCACACAGTGTACTCCCCAGTCACAGCCACAGAGTTTCTCTACAACTCTATCAGTCTCAGGAATTAGCTCTTGACAGGTTCCCTGAAGAGTCAGAGGCGGCATGTAGGCCAAAATATATATAAAGCTTTTCCTTTGCCCGGGGCTGTCCGAGTATTAGCAGCAAGCAGCCACTTCCTATGAAGCCGCATACAAATGTTGATACATTGATATGAAAATGTACATGTATGAACGTACACACAAATGCTTGTGTTTGTCAGAGTGACGGAAAGAGAAGACTGCTGGACTGAGACCTTTCAGGGACAAACGGTGTGTGTGTGTGTGTGTGTGTGTGTGTGTGTGTGTGTGTGTGTGTGTGTGTGTGTGTGCCTGAACGATTCACATTCATCCATGCTGCACACACACATTTGTCATGTTACAGTCTGATTCCTGTGCAGCAGTGAGGCACACACAGGACACTGGAAGCTGCACATATCATCCACATGTTAACATGAGTGGGGTGGCTGAGGCACGATGCCGTCAGAGGTTCATCAAACCGGCCCCCTCTTAAAAAAGTGAACACTTTTATTAAATAAATAAAATAAATGTAAATGAAAGGCTCAGTGAATTAAAATCATACAGATTTCTTCATACTTCCATCCTGATAGTCAATGATTAATCATGTCATAGACATTTCATATTTTCATGTTAACAACAAAGAGCATTACGACTCATGTTCAAAGCCAATCATAGAATTTAAGGGGGCTTCTTAGCTTGGGGCCCCACACAATTGCCAGTTGCATAACCCCTGAGAAGAGGCTACACCCAGGTAAAACTTTTATTGAGATCATTTCTTATTTTGTGGTGATAAATATATCATACCAAAACAAATGTATCAACACTTGTTGCCAAGTGTGAGGACACTGTTTAAAGGCATTTTAACACAAATATTTTTTAAAGTGAGGATGATGCTGTTGCAGTAACATAATTGTTGGTTCTGAGATTTGACTTGGCTTTTTTCTGTCTGACCTTGAGAAGGTAGAATTAGCTTTAACTGTTCAAAAAAGTTGCATATTTAAGATTTAAAATTCTAGTTTTCTAATGTCCATTTGATTTAGCAAAAGCCATCATCCTCGTCATCTTAACCGATACTTGCATTCATAGTGTTCCTCTAAAGCAGTTATCTACTTGTATTTAGAGAAACCCGTGTGCTGAGGATTTTAATGTTTTCCTCCCATGCCTCGTATCGTGAGTCTCTTGCCCCAGGTTCCGCAGGCTTGTGTCCCTGACAAGATCTGAGCTACAGTGGACTTCACACTTTCCCTAAGCTATGGCCCCATTCTGCCAGGAAAACCAATTACTTAGTGTTTCAAAGCCCTTTGAGTGCCCGAAAGGGGCCCATCATTTAACCATGAGACAGTCCGACTTCACTCACTCCCGGGCCTTTCAGCACTGGGTCATGCCGGCACGCAAATACACACACACACACACACACAGATACCCAAAAGAAAAACACATGAATATGCCAGCTTGAAAACAGAAGTGGAAGGTTAAATTAGTGCAAGGAGAAGGAGACTGTTCTTAATGATGTTGATCACTTAAAAGTACAATATTTGTGCTTCTTTGAAGGCATGCAAATTATATACCTGACCTAAGCATTCAAATGTGTCTGTTTTAAAAAGACAAACACAGAAGTTATCTACCAAGGAAGGGAAAGCATGTCACATTCTCCCTAATGTTTAAAAACACTTTTAAAAAAGATGCCAAGCTCTCAAATAAACTTATACTCAAATTCATTTTTAACCAGTGTTAGCAGAGTGACCTCTCAGTGCCACAGGTGGGGTAAGCTTTCTACTGCTCGGGTGTCTTCTTACCACCATCACTCACTCTCTCTCCATCACACACACACACACACACACACACACACACACACACACACACACACACACACACACACACACACACACACACACACACACACACACACACACACACACACATACACACATACACACACACACACACACACACACACACACACCAGCAGGTAAGGTTGTGCCCTAACACAAACACACACGTACCCAGACACGCGTCAGGTCTGCTGTGCCAGACTTGGTGTCATATATTACCCTTTACGGGAATTTATCCATAAAAAGAAGTTTATTCCCTGTGATGCATCACTATATGCAGCTCATCGAGTGTGTTGTGAGGTATGAACCTTGAACACAAATATTCATTAGGCCGCTCCATTTGACTTCAGTACACTCAATATGCTCATTCTTTGTCGGTCTTGCTCCGTCTGTCTCTGCAGGATAAGTTAATGAGTCTAATGAGAATAAAGAGTGAAGGGGGGGGAGAGAGGGGGAGACAGGGAGGGAAGGAGAACGAGGGGGTCGGGGGGGTGGGGGAGACAATCAGATGTGGCTCTGCCCAGCCTTTGGCAATGACAAAGTGGAGCAATTATGCATGAAGGCTGTGACATTGACTGTGGCATCTCTTCTGCTGATCTGTTAAAAAGCAAACATACTCTATAATTCAGCAAGGCACCCACTCGGTCTCACACACACACACACACACACACACACACGTCTCCCCTGCCAAACACATTCAAGGACACAGATGATCATACTTTGACAAGTTAACAGTCGGCGCACACAGAGTTCGTCATTAGCTGGTGTGAGCGTTTCACAGCAGGGGTCAGCAGAAGGTCAGAGCTCAGCCGGTGGGTGCTATAGGATGGAAGAGGAAATGGATTTCCTTCACGAGTTCATCACCTACTTTTAGCCTCTCAACTCTCTCTCTTGACAAACACACACATACACACACACACATACACACACACACACACACAAACACACACACAGCTTACTCCCTTAACAAAGTATATGCCCATGACCCCCAATACACTTCTCAACTGCCAAACTAGATGCTTGAGCACATGGAGATGGTACTCGGACAAAATATTGGTTATTGACAAGTACAAGCCTTCAGTGGCTCTTACTGGCACATGAGCCTCCTACTCATTCAGTCACATTTATGGACGATGGAGCTCTATGGCCCAGAGGAATAAGTTATAACTAGGTATTGGCATCTCAAGCGGTACTTGCTTGTTGGATCTATTCATTGTTGGTTAGGGGTTTCAATGGGATTTGTTAATAATAAGAAAATTCATAATCTCAACAGACAAATACGAGTGAAGTAAAAATACTGCTAATTTGTTAGGTGACAGCTATCTAAGCTTGTTGAACATATGAATGGCAGATTATGTCCGTTCCTTCAGCAGATGCCCTTGAGCAAATCATTTAACTCTAGGTGCCGGGCCTGAAAACGATCATTTGGGGGATCACACAACTACAAACCCATTTATTTTTATCCTCTTTCTATAAAAAAAACACAGGGGACCCCAAGAAACGAAGAAAATGAAACAACATGACAGCTGTTTGTGAAACATGAAACAGAAAGAAATGTCGGAAAACTGAAATAATTAAGGATCTGAATGAATGAATCCCTCCAGCTGGGCTTTAATGAATGAAATAGTGAGTGATCTTCAGATATTATTTTCATCATTAAAGCCACAAAGAATTCCCAGTGTGTCGTTTGAAAGATGAAACCCCAGAAACTGACATACACCTGTTGAAATCGTCTGTGGGGTCAAAACGTTCCAGCAGCAGAGCATTCCAACTCAGCATATCAGCTGATCATCTGAGCAGCCAATTACCAGACTAATTATTGCCTCTTGCAGATCTGTCAAACGGTGCAGGCGCAGCGTAGCGGAGATCAATACGTTGGGTTAATAGGAGCAACACACACAGACGTGCATGCACACCACTGAAAGGGAGGAAGAAGATGAAACACCATCCGATTGCCTCTGCAAATCTCTCGGAGGACCCGCAGTCAGGCACTGAGGCAATAGGGGTTAATGGGTGTGCTGCGGTGCTTTGAGATTCCCCTACAAGAACATGCAAGATGAGTCATTATCAGCTCAGCTACACACAAATAAAAAAAAAGAGGAGATATAAGCGTAAAATAATGTTTTATTTACCTAAGCCTTCGGGCAGGGTCAGAGCTAGGACTAGTTGATTGAGAGCCAGCATTGCAGAGGAGGAGGGGACTGAGGGAGGGGTGGAGGGGGGAGACGAGGAGTAAACGGCGCTGAACTTCGACTGAACTGGGAAACATGGAAGTGAGAGGAAGGGATCAAGAAAGAGATGAAAATAGGAGGGGCGGATGATTTAATCGCGAAAGAAGAACAACTATTTCCACATTTTACAAAGCAGCGAATAATGTGAAACGGGGGTTGACGAAGAGATGAGGAGGTAGAAATGGAAAAGCGAACTGATGACACTTTGATAGCCAAATAGGAGGAGCGGGGGGAGACGGGTGTTTCGACTAATGGGTGAGGGGGAATGAGCAACAACGGGAATGAAGAGGAGAAAAGGTGTGGGTGAAAGAGAGGACGGTGAGGCTGAGATGGATTTGATAGGAGGGGACTTCACGGAGCGCAGGGTGGAAAAGGGGGGGGGGGGGGAATCTAGCTAAATACCAGTGGAGTCCTGCTATATCTCTTGTGACAGCACCCGGGCGGAAAGATACCACTGACGACACAGGTCATGTCCTCTACTTTTTCTTTCGGTGTGAAATTAGAGGCTTAAAACCAAATTACAACATCTAAGCTACAATGAAACATTTTATAAAGAACAAAAGCAGAGTATCAGTGTCCAGCATAGACTGTATAAAATAAATGAAGCCAAAATATCCTGCATACGAACACTGCCATTTTTCCCCGAGGAAAGTCAGTCTAAGCCTTAAGATTTGATGTTTTACCCAGTATTTTTAAAGTCAAAATAAGGGGTATGAACTTGAACACATGTCAGTGTGATACAGTAACTACATTACAAACCACCTTTGAGAAAAATATATTTGATCCATATTCCATATACTAACATGGAGGAGGCATGAGTGATGCACTGTACTGTAGCCAGCCACCAGGGGGCAATAGAGACACTTTGGCTTCACTTTTGTGGAACTATCATGTCTTCTATCTTTATATACAGTCTACGGTGCTTATGTAATTCCCATCATTCCAACATTCAACAGCTAGGTTTTACAAAAGAGAGTTTTAAGTGTATAGTCTTGCATGACGGCGTGGCTTAAGAAGTAAGGATTAGGTAAGAGGTCGTCTTGTTATTGAAATGTTACTGGTTCAATTCCTAGGTCCTACAGAGAGTGTGTAAAGGGTCTTTGAGTTAAAAATCTAACTCCTAACTGCTCCTAAGACTGCAACATTGTATGAATGTGTGTGACTGTGTGTTTGAATGGGTGAATGAGTTATATGGAGTAAAGACCTTTGATTAGGTAATAGACTGAAGGACTTTTGCAAAAAAACATTTATGAAAGTGTTCGGTCAATTTGTAAATAGTGATGTATAAATAAATTTGATTTGAATTCATACCATGGTCTTGTTCTTGTTCTGTTGTATAACTTCTGTTTCAGTGTGCATGCTCACTGAGAGTCACATTTCCTTTCATGTGCTCACATACTCGGCCAGTAAAGCAGATTCTGATTGAACACAAGGCTATGGCCATGACATTAGAAAATTATTCACGTATGGATATTGGTGCAAAGAAGCCACAAAGTCAAAACCGTGGCCGATTCACATTCATATTCAACCCAGCAGCATGAAGACCTGTGAAATCATCACAGGTTCAAGGTAGAACACCAAAGATCAGTGTCAGCAGCTCACTATTCAAACAAGAGTGTAATCGATCACTTCTGGTCTTGAGTTATGCTGTCGAGTAACGGCTAGTAAAGTGGTTTTGCACAAAACATTGTGATTTCGCTTTGACCCAAAAATGTTGATCTAATCTAAACTGGAAAGGCACATAGTCGAGTGCATACCTCGGCCAAGGCCAGTCCTACACCGGTATTTTCTAGCTCTTGTAATAAAAAAGAAGTAGAAAGGATAAAGGGAAGTAGCTCGACCAAATTGTACAAAGTCATGGATCTTAACACCATACATCTGCCTGATGTTTACATCGAGAACCAAACATTACCAACAGATAAATTATATAAAAATGCTAACAAATGCAAAGTGAAGAAAATTAAAAGAAAAAAAATGGGTATGGTACTTTAGCCCGATTAGTTCCAAACTTTAACGTATTCTTCCCTGGTCCTTTGTATGTAATTCCTCTGACCAATGAACAAACAAACAAACAAACAAACAGTGAAAACAATAACCTCCTTGGCAGAGGTAATAATTAGAGCCATAGTAGATATTTTCTCTCTTCCAAGTCCAACCGGCACAGGAGAGAGAAGGGAGAGAGAGAGAGAGAGAGAGAGAGAGAGCGAGAGAGAGAGAGAGCAGCATTGGGAGATGATCAGCGCTTGATTATCTTCCCCTCAGTGCAGCGCACCCTAAGCAGAACCAAATCTGATGACTTCATTAGCATATCATCTGCATAATGGCTCTGCCAGAGCAAGGGCACTCGCCTGCTACGTGGCTTCTACCAAGTCTTGCTCTGAAGAGGAGGGTTAGGGTTAGAGAGTCTCTTTAATTTGGGTTATAACTAAGCAAAAGCTGGGGCCTCTTTGAAGCCTTAGACATCTAAACTGACCATTAATTGAGTGTGCGGTAAAAAAAAAGGATGACATTCAACTGAAGATAATTTCTCTCCATTGTGCTGGAGTTTCCTCGCTGATATATCCAATTATAAGTCTTTCTGCAGCAAATTAAAGTATGAACATGTGGGCATGGATGTTTGTTCAGTGAATATTAAATGCATGATTTTCTATTTTAGTATTCTGAGCATTTCTCTTTCGCAAATGACCTGAAGAATGTCTGGTCATATATATATAAAACTTTGGAATTATAATAATAATAAAATAAAAGACCTGGTTATGAAATGATCAATTTAACGTCTCCAATTCTATTCAAACAAAAGACCATAGACAAAAGCAGCAGTTCCTCTCCACTTGTATTTTCCCCCCCACTTCTCCTCGGGATAAAAGCCGCGCAATATCATCAAGGCCCTTGGAATATGTTTTCTCTTCGAATGGTGTACAATGAAAGGTTTCCACTTCTCATCTCACAAAAGTCTGCCCTTGGTTTCTGTTTGAAGAGCGACTCTTCATTTTCACCTATTTTTTTTACATTTCATATTACTGACTTGTCTTCCATTACTTCTGCTTTTTTTACTCTTAGAAAGCCGTGCTGCCTTCATCGTAGTTCACAGGTCAAATTTCAACCACTTAGATTATTTTTTTCTTTTTCTTTTCAATGGGACAGCACTTTTTTGCAGTAACCAGTGTCACAACATTCACAAAAAGACCATTGCACGAGCACTACACTTCAGCGTTGTTCATTGAGACTCTGGTCTGGAAAACTTGGTTTTAGCTCCTGTCACTTTAAGCCCAGTCTGCTGTGATTGGCCAACAGTGTAGGAAGTGTCGACCTCCGCCCTCACTTCACCTAGCTTTGTTACAGGGTGTGCTAGACTAGCCACTAGTCGTTTGTTATGCAAATATGGGGCATTGTGATGTCACACGGGACCGGACTATTGCCGAAGTGTTTCAGAAGAAGTGATTTCAAGAAATTTGGGGTTTAAACATTGCAGAACTTGTACAAACAAACAAATAATTTGTTTTTGCGCCTGTTAAAATACAGTAGGTTACACAAATTTAGGTGTAAATATAAATGAGGCACTGGAAAGCCACACAGAATTGTTTGTGAAATCGCTTAAGCCCTCTCTCAGATATCATTAAAACTAAAACACAAACAAGCGGGACTGCAATCATGGCTTCCTTGGCCGAGGTAACAAACAGCGGATGAATTAAATTGAAGGAGAAACAGGGAGAGAGCAGGAGGAGAGGAAGAGGCTCTGGTTTCGGCATTTCCTCCCAATCGGCTGCCATGTTTGTTTACTCTCTCCCTGGTGTGAACATCTATGCATGGCTGCAGCCATCACATCTACACATGTCACCCCTCCGCACAATCACACAAACGCTTTGCACAAGCACACACTCTTCCACATACTCCTAAGCCTTTCTGCGCCCGCTCTTAGACTCTCACAATACAGCCCTCCAAGCCACATCTTAACCTAGATCTTCACATAAATCCTACTCATAAGGTCTCAGGCAGTTCGCAAACAATAGCGACACAGCATCCTTCAGTTATCAGCCAAATGTGTTCACTCAGTGTCCTACTACTCCTGCATGAAAAGCTTGCTGTCAAATGTTGCTTATATTTAACTTGAGATGAGTTTATAGTTGAACCTATATAGCAGGATTTCTGACTAGTGAGACATGAAAAAAAATTTGTGCGATCATTAGAGATAGACAGACTTTGAAGGTACAATGCAGTTGTATGTTTGTGTAACGTGTAAGTAGATTTTCTTTTCATTACTGTGCAACGTGCACACCGTAGTTCAAATATACCGTGCAGAACATCTTCAGTGCTTTGCTGAAAACGCGGCTTAACCAAGAGCAATATTATTTTGTGTGATAAGCTGCAACGCAAATAAAAAACAGGCAAATATGTCAGTTACATATTCGCATGTTCTCTCCCTTCCCCTCTTCCCCTGCCTCTCTCGCTGTTGCGTAACCACTGACGCACTCATGATCCGTGAAAAAGTGGGAATCAGTCTTGCTCGGTTGATCCCAGAGGTCAGCGGCAGAGAGAGGGAGAGGAGGGAGGAGAGCACAAGGCCAAAAGAGAGGGAAAAAGAAAGTGAAGGCGGGAGAGACAAACCGATCCTAAAGCTGGCCAAAAGAGAGTTGGTGTCCTGGTAAGAGTTTAGCAATGCAGCTGCAATGTTTTTTGGGAACCTCTGCCCCTTGTTTTGGGAACTGGAGATGGAGGAAATGGCTCAGACCAAAGGGATAAGACAGTGCCGAACATTGCATGGTGGAGAAAAATATAAACTAAATGGAAAAGAAAGAGAATGGAACAGAACTGAAGTAGATGATACGGCAAAGAGAAGTGAGGGAAAACATGTAAAGGAATCAGAAGATAAGAGACAGTTGACCTCTCTCTCGTGCTTTAGGTGCAAATGTAACACAACCAGTAAAAAAATCTATGTTATTCCTTAAAAAAATTAAGATTTACAGACACAAACAGAACTGCTAGTTTCCTCCGGCTTCAGGGCTGAATTCGGAACCTTCTTTCTTTTTTATAAACTGAAAGGAAACCCACAGGTGTAGAGGAAGAGCTCAGTATTCACAGCTCATATTTTCTGACTGCTTGAGTAGCAGCCGGTCAATGTTGGAATCAATTTGACCAGTGCCCTCCATTTTTAGCAGCTTCGAAATCCACCTGGAGGATTGTGGTGTGGTTTCGGGCCGAGCAACGTGAAGAGGCAAAGTTAAACTCAATTTCAGGGCGAGCGTCTGGCCATTAGGAGCCGTTTATCAACAGCACGGCCAACGCGCGCCAAGGCCAATAAGTGCCAGCTGGTGCTCTGAAGCCCGGGCGTCTGAGGCACAACATTGCCTCTGTGACACTCCACAGATGCAAACAAACCAAACCTCTGATGACACTGTGACTATCTTTACCTGGTGCCTTACAAAGGAAACGTGGAATGGCTCTTTTCCAACACGCGATTATGTGTCAGTAGGTTAAGGGCTGCATTTAGAGGAGAGAGTTGCTGAGACAAGTTTTCTATAATATTTTATTCTTTTTGAGCAGGACGACAGCGGCGAATCGGTTCCGCAACAATTTGCGTCTTTAGAAACAAAGCTGTTTGACTTCCCTTAACGTCGCCTCCAGAGAGGTTCCCCAACCAGTGCTGTTATGTGCAGTAATAACCCTCCCAGCTGTCAGAACCTCAGCTTTCTTAATAGATTGCTCAGCCGTTGACATTTCAATTAACTGAACAAAATGGCGAAGCGGAGCTGGCACATTGAAGAGTGTGAGGAGCAACGGCTTGGTTTGATATGGACATCGAAGACAACCAGGAAATGTTTAGGAAAGATAAGGTCCAACCAGCCAGGAGTCAAGCAAGGGCATTAGCACCCATGTGATGTGCACCCTAACAACTCAGCTAGCCCTTTACTTTTAGGAGAGGATCAAAATCAAAGCATTTGAGTTAGATATTGCTTTTTATTCCATGCAATTATCTTAATAGATCCTACATTACCCGCAATGCCACTTACAAACTGCACAAAGATTAGGGTATGTTATGCTAGTGCTAAAGTAGCTTCAAACAGAGATGTGGCTGAAGATACAGATTTTAGATTCACTCTTCTACCTCACTCCCAGATTTCTTAAGCCGCCACTGCCACTGACTCAAGTGACATTTGTGTTCAATCTGTAGCACTGTGTACAACAATAAAACGCTGTGTTCCTGTCAAACAAAAGATCTCAAGTAAATGAATGGGTCACTGTGTGAGTTCACAAACCTTACTGTATATTAAACCCAACTCATCAGACTTTATTTCTATGCGTTATAATGACTTGTATTTTATATTCCTAGTTATTGGATATCAATTTTATTTACATAAGTAAAGTGTCTTTGAGCTTTGTGAAAAGCACTGTATAAATAAAATACTTTCTTTAAAGATTTATATTTCCACTGGTGTAATTGCTTCAATCATATACCATTATTGAACATTATTATATAATAATAACTTTTTTTGTATAGCACTTATCTAAACGAGGTTACAAAGTGCTTCTCACAAAAGTGAGACACACTGAAGTTTCACTATGTTGTTCACTATCCATGATCGATAATTTGACATTTTTGAAAGAAGTCATGGTACTGTGCACTGTTAACTGCCAGAAAGTCACTGAGATATGTCTGGTTTAGTCGTCAGAGAAGAAGCTCTGAAGTGAATGGACAGAACTGTACGTAAATAAATCCCACTGAAGTCTGGCAGTATCTGTGGACGGGCACTAAGCAACAGTACAGTACTCCCATCTTGAGCCTCACTGTGATGCGAAGCTCATGAATGTCCACAGTACTTTGAACCGGGGACACAGACACACAAGAAAAGGGTAAGGAGGAGGAGAGGGGAAAGTAAGAAAGGCCAACTAGAATACTGAAGCAGACAGAGATGAATAGGGTGGGACAAAGGCAGGAGAGGGTGAGGGAGAGAGATGGAGTCAAAGTCAGAGGAGGGGTGACAGGCGGGGAGAGAATATAAATATATACGCAGAGGGAGGGAGGGAGGGAGGGAGAGCAATAGAAACAGCGTGTGACAGAGGCAGAAAGCAAACTCTTGTCTGTGTGAACTTAGCGGCAGGACTTTGAGGGGATAATTAGGGAGAGTGACTCTACAAGCACAGAATAAGTTCCCAGTCCTAAGCCTTCATGTGGCGGATTAGACTCGGGCTGAACTCCTCACTCCTCCTCTTCCTCCCTTGCAGCGCTCTCACTGCACACTAAAGTGGACTCGCCCTCATTGCCAGGTCATGGCCGAACCAACTTCTCTATCATCTACAGCACAGGGAGAGAGTCATTATGGAAAACAACCGTGCACATCCCAGTTCCCCTCATTAGCCTGCAATAATGTCCAATATATTATCCTATTCATCATGTTAAGTACAGGTTATCATGGGACTTTCATTCAAATGAGACCATGCCAATAAGGTTACATTAACTCGAGGAGAAACAGGTTTGGGTTCTCCTCATTGTGTGTGGCAGGCTTCAAGAACAAGTCTGTCACTTAGAAGAACGATTATCACATTTAGATTTAGCACTTTGCAGATAGCATTTGTGTTCGGAGGAAAGTCATTAGGGTAATACTGGCAGCGGGACCTGCGGGCTGTAGCTTAGGGTTTCATCTCTGACCTTGAGCTGCACTCTCAAATCCTGATTTGAAAGTACATCATTGATGAGTCACGGGGGGAGGGGATTATGTCACAAGGCAGCGAGGGCAAAAGGTTTTCTTGGTTCACACAAAACTGTTGGTCAATGCTTTGCAAGCTGGTCCCAGCCGTAGTAGTTTGAAGAGGGCTGTGATATTTAGACAAAAGGTTTATTAAAAGGCAGGAAGCTCAGGAAACAGCGTAATATGAAAGATTTTTTAATTCGTGAATTTCAATTAACACAGATTTGCAATGTCAAGACTTAAGACATGGGCAAAACTATTTGTACCCCTTAACTTATACAAAATAAACTAAATAAACAGATATTTTCAAATCAAGATCAATTAAAAATTCGATGGAGAAACTATTGAAAAGTGCCATCTCATGAAAAAACTAAAGAAAGATACAAAATAATTCCTGATTCCGCCCTATGAACCAGGTTTGCACCTCTTTATATACAGTCTTTGGTCTGCACCACACTTAAAGGAGTTCAACCCTGAACCATTCCGCCTCCTTCCAACAAATTCCATGAAAATCTATTCAGTTGTTTTTGTATAATCTTCCTTACATAAAAAACAAACTGACAGAGATAAAAAACATAGCTGTCCTGGCGGGGGTAAAACTACTGGGACCCCTACCATGATACTTAGTAGTACAGACTTTCTAGTACTTTTGTAGTTCATATTTGGGATATCTACATTTTTCTTCTTGAAGTTTGCGACACTCTTTTTGAGCAAACTGCTCCAGTTCTCTCAGCTTTGATGGGTGCCTTCTCCCAACTGCATGTTTCACCTCTTTCTACAGATGCTCAGTTGGATTAAGATCATGGCTCACAGCAGGCCCTCTCGGAGCAGCTACTGTTTCCGTCTCATCCATTTTTGGCTGCTGTTAGATGCAGTGATTCGAGGCACCCTGAGCCAGACACAGCAACGAATTCCCATAATGTAACTGAGCCTCCTCCATATTTTATACAGTGAAGAACAGAGCTTCGGTGAACATCGGGCTCATGTGAATTACAAAAACCCTCTATTGTTGTTTCCTCTGTCCATCGCGGCATTCTCCCAGTCGCATGGTGATTTGTAAACATGCATTTTAAGCAAACTCCAGTCAGATTTCCTTATGTTTCTCCTTCAAAGGTGAGCTCTCCCCGGGTCGCCACTTTCATTCAGGAAGCATCGTACAGTACAACCAGACACTGCTGTACCTTGATCTTGTATCTGTTTTGAAGTTGTCCTTGGATCTTTTTCCACCATTCCAACTTTGCTTATGTTCAATCTGGGATAAATTTACTTTTGACAGCCACAACCAGGGAGGCTGGCTATGCTCCATGGACCTTAGACTTCTTAATAATGTTAGCAGCCGTGGCTCCATGGTCATCAATCTGATGGAGAGGGTCTCGAAGACTTTATCCAATTATTTTCTCTCTTATCTCCTCAGATCCGTTTTCATCTTGTCCATGTACACCATGATATTAAACAGCATAACGAGGAATTGTCTGTATTTAAATTGACTGAATCGCTAACTATACAATTGAAAACACCCATGATGCTATTGAAGACAACATTCTGCTGGAAATAACACAACACTATCTGCACATTTATCACCACTCTCTAGGTGGTAGCCACATTATTTCACAGGGCATTTTGAGGCTTTTGTAGAATTATCACGTATTCAGCCGTGAAATAAATTCATTGGTTTAATCTAAACCAAAGAGGTTTAGAGGTGTAAGGGTTCCAACACCTGGTAGGCTATGTCTGTAGCCACCACGTAGTGTAAATGCAACACTTCAGATACGAATAGATTCAGTCTGTAAATAGGATCTCAGATTGGTACATAGGCTCACATGAAGACTGCCCTTTACTCTTTTGTATTATTCTTACCCCAAGCACCAACAACGATTGAGTTTATTAAATCATTTGCAGATTGAAAAAAAATGTATGAACTGTAAATAGAGATATTATTTGCGAGTCTTATACACTTTATATATCTGCAGATTGATGAGCTTGAGGTTGATCGTTGCTATCTGGAGCAAAGTCGCCCATCCATACAAATGGCCTCCCATACAAAGTTTGCTTTATCGTCAAAGCTATGCATCAAATAAAGTTGCATCTCTGAGCCAAGAGGGGCTTGGACCAGAGTGCAAGGGACTGAAACTTTCTCGATAGATGGTGCGGGGTACGTGCGGCTTCAGCCCCAGATTTGACTAGAGGGTTGACAAGGTGCCCCATATTTTCAATTTGAAATATGTGGCCTCACATATCGGACATCCTCCCCTGGTCCCTCTAAATTTTTCTCTCATTCTTCACCGTCACCTCCTTCCCCAACTCGCTCTCCTCTCAGGTGTATACTCTAGTATGTTTCCCCCAGCCTCCCAGTTACTGTGCTCTATGCCCAGTGTGCCATTAAAGAACATACACACAACTACACATTAATACAACGACACAGGGACCAGCTGGGAAGAACATCTTCATTTGACACATTAGTATGTTACAAGAAAAAGTCATGCAATAAGTTACTTAACACAACATTTATTATCATACCAAAGAGCTGAGCAATTTTAGCTGCAATTCTGACACCTTTGTTCTTTAAGTCTCTTAAACTAGTTGTTCTTTTACACACGTAGAGAGACAATCATTCACCTCAACCCAGGGGGAATATAATGTCCCTTGTTCCTCTGATGGATGTTGGAGGAGACTGGAACGCCCAGAGGAATCCCCGACACACACTGCACTGCATAGCAAGGACCAGAGCAGTGCATCAAACCTGGGTCCTTCCCGTTCTGTTTTGCAATGACTAGACCACTGAGGGATCCTTTCACTCCACCTGATCGGCCCATTGCTGTAATATGCTGATTAGGTAAGAGGAGGGGAATTCTGTGTTTGGTTTGCCTCACCCACATGGGGAAAACAGAGGAGGGTCTGATACCGTGGTCCAGAAACACACAACTTTCATTTACTTCAAGGAGTAACTGACCGATCTCAACTGTTCCATGGTAGCTTAGCATCATCCTGACTTACATTCACATGAAGTCTGGCAAGCTTCGGTTTCCTCATGCAAAGACAGAGGGTGCAGGAGGATATATAGAGCCATTATCTGACTAGAGGTTTTGATTACCAGCCATAATATTGAAACCATCCGAGCAAGACTTACCACAAATAATGAGATTGTAAAGCACGTGAGATGGTCATGTACAAGCTACAAGTCTGTATGATATCAAGCTCCTCGCAAGAAAATCGTGTTTTATTTTTACGATGTAGAACTACGCTACCCACAATCCTCAGGTGAGCTCGGTGCTCACTTGTGGGTTTACAATAGTTTATGGGATGTGTACTTGCTTCAGTCTTAAAATGATTTTGTACACAGTTTTGTTCCTTTTTTCCATTTTCCAATTTTCCTTTGCTCCGGGTCAAAATATTTTTTATATTAACGATTCCTCTCTCAGCTGGTCGACCTGGTTCCAGGCCTATAACTCTTTTCATAAGGACTTTCTTTAAGTCAACACACATCTCTCCTTAAACTGATATCAATCATGGCCATAATTTACTGGTTTGCTCTATTAAGCTAAAGGACGCGCTCACACACATACAACACGCATGACCACACGCCACTACACAGTGTATCACATTGCCTTCATAAATGAATAATGAGGATAGTCTCTGCACAACGGCAACACATAAAGGCCAGTGCTATGACCTCATTTAAATGAAGCCAAATGTCAGGCCATATTCACCAATCAGCTCCTTCTCAACAGACGCAGAACTGACACATCCAGTTGAACACACACACTTGCGCCTCATCCTCGCACAAATAGCCCGTCATGAATATTTATTTCTGGCAAAGACACTGAGTAACCCGTGACCCATCAAACGACGACTATCGTCATTTTAAATTTAGCTGTGATAATCAAGCGTAAAATCTCTCTCTCCATCTCCAGCACTGACACCATCTTTCTTTCCCTCTCTCCTCATCTCGCAGCTCATTCGCTCATCCTTCATGCAACACTAAATACAAGCACTCGTTAGCTGGAGAGCACGAGTCCCCTGATTTTCACGTTCTCCCCCAAACACACTGATGAGCATGTGCAAACATTAATGAATACACTTAATGAATGATTAACCAGTGGCTGCACAGACAAAAATTCAACACACACACATGCCATCGCACACAGCTCTTGAAGTGCATATACGTGTACAGTAAGAAAAAAGGGATTGCTGTACCTTTGCCTCTACCTACAGATTTTGGAGAAGAGAAAGGATCCGTAGAAATTACAGAGTGAAGAGTGTGATCCCACGCAGAGCCCCAGAGGAAGACAGCAAAAAGTAGGGATACACTTTGGTTAGTCTAACATGTGCCTGTACACTGACAACTGACACTTCCATGCAAAATGTTGACAATCATGCAAATGGGGAAGAAATGAGAGAAGCAAATGTGGGCAGCACACAACTGACACTTCACATTATCCCCAGTCTGCGTTTCCATTTGATTTGTTGGGGTATTGCTTCTTTACGCTAAGGTCAGTCTAAAATCTAATTGCACATCCTCTGGGAAAAAAAAGAAGTGGTACTGGCAGGTCTGTGATGCCAGAGTCACCCAGTGGCCGCCATTTGTTGTGGCCAGGTGTGTTTGAGGCGAAATGGAAATGAGGAGGAATGCTCTATTGACCTCCATTGTTATTCAGAGGTGATAAAAGAAGGAGATGGAAAAAAAGGGCTTACAGCACCGTTAATATAATCGCTTCCTCGATGATGGGACCTCTACGGTTATCTCCGTTACCTTAAAGGTCAACACTGTCAAAGCTGTTTGCAACTGGCTGAGTTGCATTCTATGTGAGACCACAAAGAGAATTTGCATTACATTTGTATGCAAATCCAAAGATCTTAGCAAAGCCAATGAAGTGAGAAAATATTTCTGTAGAAGATTCTAATGCAGGCTTCCCCTTGGATTTCCACTATTCTTCTGTTCTGAATACTGATGAACTGAATGATGCTACGAATTTAAGAATATGTTCAATGACTTTCAGCATTTTAATGCCAATGTTATAATCAAGTGATATGCCTCAAAGTTCAGGAGCATATATCAAACAAACCTTAAGTTCACACTGCTCTATCGACTGCTGTTTCTAAGGTCCTGAATGAACTGTGAATAATAATTATTCACTACCTAGAAAACTCTGTGTTCAGACATGCACTGAACTCCAGATACTCTACTGAAATGATCTGGAGGGGCTGTATGTGAGAACGCAGATATCCGAGTCAGTTGATCCAAACCTTCTCCTGAGTTTCTCCAAAACAAGGAAGAATACAAATATCTAAGGATGATAAAAGAGGTGCAATGTATGTACAAAGATTTCAACTTGGAAAGACAGCGGGAATAGAGAGTCTTTGGTAATGAGGGTTGACGCCAGTGTTGATGTGCTGTGAGAGCTCCGCAGTGGAATTCATACATTATGTCAGTGCGGAAAAACAGCTTAATAAAGATCATGTTCACTTGTTAAAAAGTATTTATTATCCTTAGGAACTACTAAAGCCTTCCTGAAGATAAGTATATTTTGTTAAATGCTGTTTTCAAGGTCGATAATGAACTCAAAATGATGTATTTCTATAACATCTGTTCATGGTAACGATTGTAACTATGGCTAGGCAAACATTTTGGTTACGTTAAATACTTTGGTTAAGTACAAGGTTAGAGAACTGTAGCAGTTATTAACAAATTATCTTAACATATCCCCACTGATATCCTCATCCTCCCTTCAGCTCTCCTACTCTTGCATCCTCCCTTCAGCACTCCTACTCTTTCATCCTCCCTTCTCCCCCCACTACCTGGTCAGTGCAGAGGTTGAGCCCGGAACAGAAGAGTGTGTCACTGCACGTTAGCACAGGAACTGAGAACAGTCCACAATTATGTAATACACAGAAACCTGGGTGAACCAAGGGTGAGCAGACACAGAAGTATAGAGAGAGAGGTATGAGAGAAAGACAGAGAGAGAGAGAGAGAGAGAGAGAGAGAGAGAGAGACTGAGAGAGAGAGAGAGAGAGCAATGAAGGTGAGGAACATGCCATGCTGCCATGCACCCTTCCCCACCAACACACACACAACCCACACACCCTCCCATTTCTCTGCAGCAAAAACCGGAGCACTGCAACACACAAATGCACATGGACAGGTAGCCAAGGCAAAAATTACGCCCCAAAACCAAGCCAGGCGGTGAACACAAAAACACAAGAGATGTACAAAGAAAAGAAGAGAGTACCTTGCTCTGCCTTCAGGTGTGCGAGGCCTTGAAGAGGGAAATCAAACAAGACAGGAACAGAGAGGAGACTTGAGGAACAACACCACACCAATACTACACTTGTATTGTCATTATGCATGCTTTGCATGACGGCAAACCATGGCTATCACTCTAAAAGCAAAGTTTCCCCGAGTGCATTAGGAAGCTTTTGAAAAAGACAAATTACTAATAAAGAGAGCAACACAGTATGTGAATGTTAAGCAGCCCTGCAGGTTGTTTACTGAATAAATGTCTGTTAGAAATGATGGGACAAGATTACTGGGACATCTTTGCTTGTCGTTCGACACTGAGTGCATTAATGTGGGTCTTTTTTTAAATACATTGCATAGCTTGATATGAAATTAGCTGCTGCAATTTAACTGGAAGTGCGGCCTGTCCTTCTCGAGACTCACCTGGTTTTCTCTGGACTGCTGTGGAGATGTCAGAAGGAAGGAGAGAAAGCAGAGAAGTCCTGCATTAGTGACACACAACAGCCGCTTTTGCATGTTGGCTTAACATGCAAAACATACCACACGTCTAAGCATTGTATTTCCCATGTAAGGAGCAAAGAGCTGCCCCTTTACATGCCTGAATCAAAATCACCACACCGGTGTAAATCCCTGTGGAGAGAAAACACGTAAAGCTTCATCTGTCCCCATCCTTGCAGGGAACCAGATTGACAGGAACACCTTTAAGCAATCAACACTTTCACATTTTTTGAATATTGACACAATAACATCATATTCCGCTTCCTGGATCACACAGATTTCCTCACACACTTGAAAAAGAGGCATAAATCCACACCCCCCTGAGGATTTATGGTGTTGTGAGGTTTGTGGATCCCAGGACGCCCCTTCTCAGACCCATATCTTTCTCCTCCACTTCCCCTTTTCCTCCCTCTGCACCCCCACCCATGGACGTTTTCTTTACTATAAACCCCCAAAACCCACTCCTTGTGGTTTCTCAGGGGAATGCTCACTGCTGGATTCCGGTAGTTCACAGTCGGGCATGGCAAAAGAAATAAGCTGCACGTTAAGCTCCATCCCTCGCGGCAAACATCCTCACCAGGATCACACCCGTAGATGACACCCTGTGGTTATCAAACATGCCAGAATGATTTAGGGCACATGAGAGATCACTGGGTGAATTCAGTTTCCCTGTTATATGTGGTTATATGTTGCACTCTGATCCAGGATCAACCATTTGAACCTTGTGATTGTAGTCGAAAATTGAGTTATAAAATGTCCGTACATCGTCTGAAGGGCATCAAGGACTGACTGCATTCATCTCTACCAAGGCAGTAAAGAGGCCTGGTCTGTAACCCTCCACTTGATATAACTGGGGATTTATTTATTTTTTATCCTTGACAGAATAAAGTCCTTGTTAAATGCTAAATTTAACAATCTCAACACAACACGGACATATCATCTGGGGGAAGGCGCTGGGAGACGATTTCTGTCGAGGCCGCCGGTGAAGGCGAGGTGAGATTTTCTCCCGTTTCCTTTAGGGGAGTCCAAAATGGCTGCTGCTTCTCCTCCCACATGAGGAAGGATGACATTGGCGGAGGAAAGGGAAGGACAAAGCTTGGAAGCGGGGGAAGGGAGACATTGGCCGGCTGATGGACAGCAGCGCAGCTCCAACGCTCCAAAACTGGCCAACTTCGGAACCCTGAATGTATGTCCCTGGACGAGCACGCACACGTGTTTTTTTTTCTGACTCTGCAAATGCTAAGTAATCGTGTGTGTGTGTGTGTGTGATTGTGTGTGTGTTAAACACTCGTTTACCATGGAGATAAAACCCTTTCTCTTGATGCGGCAGCATCCAGAACAAGCCAATGTGCTGTGGAGGACATGTGGTCCGAGCCTAATCCCCTGCTCTATTTTACCAGCAGCTTCAACACTCAAATCCAAACATAATTTTCAGCTTGGGCACTAGACACAAATGCCCTCTGCACTGGAATCAGGCAAGTCCCTGCACCATTTTTTCCCTTTTTTTCCTCCTGACCTACTTTTTATAGTAAGATTATTGTAACTGTCATTTTTTTCCATGTCTGTTTATTAATCCCCAAAGCTAAGCCCGAAGGCACCATTTCAGCACTTGCTTAACAGTTTGCTTGCCCCAGCCTTCAATTACTAACCTTCCATCTAGCCTGTGAACATTTTCGAAGCAAAAGGGGGCGTTAAAACTGTTCCTCACAAAGACAAGATGTAAGATTGAGGAGATGAACGATAATTTTACATATTCATTAAACAATCCAGTGCAGTTTTTAATAACCTTGACCTTATGCAACTGAAAAAACCCTTAAGGTATTCAAGTGACTTCATAATGTCAAGCCCATTCATTTCATTGAACAGAATGAGGGACAATATCCAGGTCATTACCATAGAAGACACTGATATTTAAACAGCTAATAACTGGAATGAAATTGAGTTAATATTAAAGATGACTCCCGGAAAGAAACAGTCCAAGAGTCGTCACCACGTCGCAAGACAAAAGTCCGAAGCTGCAGCAGCGGATATTCCTGCCCGAGTCCACACGTGTGGCGAGCAAGTTGTGAGTGGTGTCTAATTTCAGCTCGTTGCCCTGACACAGTTAGTCACGCTGATACATCCTGATCCACATGGGAGGAGAGACTGAACATGTGTTTTATGGCCAACTGTTTATAGTGTTAAGCCGCTAGCCGAGCTGGACAGTTTGGGACGAGACGGGATTGTGTCGTGCCTTTATCAGCGTTGAGAAATACGAGAGGCTAGCCCAGCTGTCGAATGAGGCAAGGAAGGCACACCTAAAAAATGGGCGACGCACGTTTTTCTCTTATCTCATCTAGTATCTTAATTCTTCCTACTTCTCCTATTGCCCCTCCTGGCCAGTGTGCTAGCTGGCTACCATTAGGAATACGACAGGCAAAGTGCTTCCGAGGCCCAGTCCACTCAGTCAGTCAGCCATCTGCCTGCTTTAACGAGCAGCACCGGGGCCTCGTTGCTCTGCGTGTATGTGTGCTTATGTGCACGACTGTAAATGCAAATGTGTGGGAGTGCATTCATGCCGTGCAGCCTGATAATGTAACATATAAATATGCACACGTGTGACCGATTGCTCGTTAATGTACATGTGTGACCAACAGGATGCCAACACAGACAGGTGTGTTTAGCGGTTGTTCACATCCAGCTGCCGACAAACATGTGATCACTCCGAACCCTGCTCCAGGGTTGCTGGATGGAGTGACATGTGGACCTAACAATAAAAACATTATTACGTGAAGTTGCCGACAGACAGTTTGAATTGATGACGGTGTTTGTGCAAGCATCTTCCGGGGAAATTGGCCATCTCTGTTCTCATTATCCTCCTAATTATGGTTCCCAGTCTCCGTGGCATAATCAACAATCAGCCACATCAGTTAATGGGGAGGCAGAGAAGAGCGGCAGTCAGATCAGCTGGGGAGCAAACATGACTACCCTAGCCCTGAGTGGCTCTCTCATTGCCTTAAAACAGAAGAAAATGTGTGTGTGTGTGTGTGTGTGTGTGTGTGTGTGTGTGTGTGTGTGTGTGTGTGTGTGTGTGTGTGTGTGTGTGTGTGTGTGTGTGTGCGCACGAGAAGACACACAGAGGGGAAGTAAGCAGGGGGTGGTTCATGTCCTACAGCCACCCTCCTGGGACAAATTAGGGTACAACAGGCCTGTGGTGAGTGTACTCGTCATACTTGCTCTGCCCTGCAGCTGAGATGTGACCATCTCCTTCCCTGTTCAAGCTGTCTGGCTGAGTCTTAAAACCTTGGGTGTTTTAACACGAGGATGTCATAGTTCCCATGTCAGTTCTGAGGAAGCTCTCAGACAAATGGACCACCTCCTCCTCCTCCTCCTCCTCTTCCTCCGCCTGTTTCTCCTCCATCGACTGCTCAACACAGGCGATGAGCAAATGGGATGAAGCGAAAAGGGGGCAAGTCCAGTCCGTCCGCTCGACTGCTCTGCAACCAGCACATCGCGTGCTGTCCTGAACCATGCCACAGGCTAGCGCTCGGGATTTAAGCTCCGAACAGCTTCGCTTGAGCAGCAAATGATCGGACATATTATGAAACCAAATGCAACAAAACCACCGCACGGAGCTCTGAATATGCACATTTAAATGCATGCTAAAATGGTGACAAATAGGAATGTCTTAACTGCATTAGACACAGTTTAGAATAGCTTGTAATCAGCCCTGTTGCATTCAGTGAGCATTCCCCTGTTTTTGGATCTAGATGGAGTCATCCCTCAGCCATGTCAGTCTGATTTAAGCAGGCAGGAAGTGGGTCAGCAGTGGAGGAAATTTGACATGGGTCTGTTCACACAAAGTTATCCTTTAAAATCCATACACATGAAGACAGGAGTTAAGTCAGGTTACAGGGAAATTGTGGTGTCCCTGAATGACTGATCTAAACATGAAAAAAATGTATATTTTATATTGAAGAGTATAAAGTAGCTCAGTGTACAGAAAGAGTAAACATTTTTACTTTTAGTATTTTGTTGATTCTGAAGGAAAGAAAGGACCTCTTGGAAAAGTGGGTCCTGCATTACCTAGCTTTCACCGGGCAATTTGAGTATTAGCTGAGGGAGAAAAAGCATTGTAAGCCTGTATCTTTGTGGTGTGTAGATAGAATAGGGTAGAATATTGTCAAAGTGCTGCATCTCATTTCCCTCCCCCCAAAAAAGAGAAGGCCTTGGCAAAAGAAGCAGAGAAAAAGAAGTTTAAGCTGTTTCTCATCCAAACATTGTTTGTACCTTCAGGTCCCTGCACCACCTCGCAAGAGCTGAACACATTTAATGGAGAAGAGAGCTCAGTGTTGTAATTTTAGCCATATCAGCCAATATCCATCTTCATCAAAAGTAATAGCTGTGAAGGGAGAGGAAACGCTGAGCACATCACCTCCAATTTAACTCCTACATGAAATACGAAGACTTTCTAAAAGAAGCTGCAACCTACAAAGAAATGCTCTGCGTCTTCTGTGAATTGCATTAAATCTGTCACGCACATGGGAGTTTGGCTGCCCAATGCATCATATACATTTCACTGTTGTGCAATCAACGCACATTTTTTCAAGGCATTTCATAAATTAAGTTTGGGGTGGCACAAATCACATTAGGTGTAGTGGGAATAGCAACACAATTATGGAAACTAAGTCTAATTTCAGCAGTCTGTATTGAGATTTATAGCAAGTTTGTAGCCACTAACCTTCGGATCATTTTAACATTTCTGAAGCAAAAAGCAAACATGAATGGTTATTGCATTATTTTCTCTGTCAACCTGAAGGCAGGTAGCAAACCTACTTATACGTTGGTTGCTAATTTGTATGGGATCCCTCTGAAATATTGACTCAATATTCAGTTCTTGACACAGAAAGCTCTGGAGCCAGCCCCCTTACCTTCAGTGCAGTATCGACCTACATATCCAGTTTTGGAGCAGTCACAGTAGGGCTCTCCATCTGCCAGCAAGCAGATCCCGCCATTCTCACAGGGGTTCTCCGTGCAGAGGCCCATCATCTCCAAGCGTACTTTCTGGCTATTGATGAGTGTCGGCAGCTTACTCCCATAACTGAGGTCTGTAATAATTCCCTTGAACGGTGGTAGCTCGCGGACAGAGGGCAGGGTGATGGCAGACGTGCGGATGTCCCCCGGGAGCCCTCCAAGGAAGAGGTCGCTGATGATCTTCATGAACTGACGCTGGGGCCGCACCTCCTCCGTCTTGGTCTGGCCGTCCACGGCCAAGCCAGTCCGCAAATTGTGCCTGTTGATGGCTGCAAAGTGCCAGCGGCTGTCGTTGACCATTTTATCAGAGGTGATGGTGGTCTCGGCGCAGTCGATGCTGACGCGAAGCTGCATCTTACCCTCAGATACCGCCAGGAGCAGGAAGTCGCAAAATCCGCCATCGTCGAAGTAGAGCAGCAGGCCTTCAGGTTCTGGTGTCTTGAACTGAAATGTCAGGTCACTTCTGGAGCTGGCGTCCCAGCGCAGGTAGCGAGCCCACTGGCCTTCAGAGCCAGTGAACTGTAAGCCTACACTCAAGCCCAGCACAGTACTAAGAAGCAGAAGGACATGCCCAGGTAGGCTGTTGGGATTCATCGTAGAGAATAACAAGGTGCACCAGCAGAGGTTAGAACTGGGGATAGATCCTCAAAGTGATAATAACATCTGATTATGACTGAGCTCCGGGATTTATTTTCTCAATATTATATTCCACATAGATAATTTTACAGTCTAGCAGGGAATGCAATATCCGTTTTGTTCTTTTTCTTTTACTTCTGAGGCAGATCTAATGTTGATAATGGACGGATCTTCTCAGCCGAGTTTATTCAGAGATATATGGAAAAAATATCAAATATCCACAGAGTGGACAGGTGAAAGTGCTCAGATGAACACTGTCCTTGTCAGTGTGGTGCGTCAGTGACTCAGAGCTGCGTCTTGCGATGTTTCTTTGAGACGACTTCCTGGATTGAAGGAAACGACCTTCATGGTTGGTCCAGTTTCGTGCCCCATGGTCTGAACTCAACCTTCGGTCACACCTTTGAAAACACAAAAAAAGGGGGAAAAGGTACATTTTATTTTGAATTATAATTGACATAAAAAGGATAGATCTGCAAGTTAAACAATAAACTTATAAGATACAAACATTTTGTTTAATATCATACATTTAATTAAATCCAATACAATTCACCATATCTGCAAAAACCCAGAACATTTGTAAAGATTTGCTAGTTTGATTGCAAGGCCATGGGTCGCATTTTGTACTGTTGCTGCATTATATATGCAAATATATGTGACAAAGTTGTACACAAATAAAAATGCTTTTGGAAGAAGCAGGATGTAGGAAATTAAGGAAAATGTACAGAAATTTGTTTCAGATAAACATAACCGTGACTGTGAGTCTAGATAAAAATGAATGAAAATATTAAGAGCACCATTCAATGCAGATTTAAATCCCCACCTGGCCATTAAATGCCACTAAATAACGACTAATAATATCCATCAAAGGTTTATGAGCATTTTATGCAGGGTTTAATTTCTACCAATTAGCAATTTTATTGTAAAGATCAACTCAAATAATCACCCGGGGGTTTTAAGGCCTTATTTTGAGAGTTAAATTCCCAAACAGTGGTTGCACCACACAGAAATATTGCGAGAAAAAAAAAGAAGAGTAGCAGACTGCTGTTGCTGACTCTGTGATGAGTGAACATCCAATGAGGTGAGCCAGAACACGTGTTCAGCCAGTTAGAAGTTAGCGTGCTACCGGTAAGGGCCCTGCTGGGATACTGATAAATATGACTAATTATCTACCACCACTCCTTCTCTCATTTGCATGTCTTTGTGGGATTACAATCATAAACAGCTATTTGGAAAGATGTACCACTGCATAGTTGAATCCGAAATCTATTATGGTGTTTAAATGTTCTTGCGGTGAATACATACACAAATTATCTCCATACGATACAGGAAGTATGTAATATAATCTATTTTACGAGCCCTCAATTGTTACACCTGTTCTTATTCAGCTGTGTTTGAGCTCGGAATGATTCACGGGGAGAAACCTTATATGTGTGTGTACTCTTCCAGCCCTTTGCCCTTGCGATTGTTTTGGCAGGGTGCTGCTCACCAGACAAACGCACTGTCCAATCATGACAGCAGCACCGCACCATGCAACACAATAGCCCCTTTAACCACCTGCCCTGAATAGTTAATCTCGCTGCAGCAGGCGGGCTATTGAATTCTAGTAACCGATACCTATGCTAATGCAATGTGTTGTGCACGTGTGTGTGTCCCCGTGCTCGAGTGAGCATGTATGTGTGTGTGTGTCTGTCTCTGACAACACTGCCTGGTTCAATCATTGTCTTTGTCTTAAAAAGTGACTCAGTGAGACAGCGGAGGAAAGGTGGACGAATCCCTGAACGCTGCTGTGTCAATCCAACTGTGTGCAGTGTTAGTCCCTTCAATGAGCAAAGCTTGACGTGCCCGTGAAACCAGAGAAACCAGCCTCATATGAAAAGTGACCTTGGCCTTTATTCAGTTAAGATGACTTAGTGTGTGTACTGAGGCATCAAGTGTCCCTGAGAGCCACGTGACAGAGGGGGCTAACAATGCTCACTTGTTCCCTTTCAGTTAACAGTTAATCCTTTACTTGTCCAGTGCAATAAACTATTTTATAACCTCAATCATATTCGACATCCATCTACTGATTCAGGACATCTCTGTCTGTCTGAATGTGGAGCACATACCCGCATAAGGTCTGTTCACCTTATTGGCTTCACACTTGGCATATGTTTTGTAAATTGCCAAAGAAAGATCAGATTTGAATTTGAATGAATGGGTGACCGATGCTCTGTAGCACTCAGTCTGCGGCCAAATGGAACATGTCTTCTTCTACATGCTCTGTGGTCAACGACTGGATCAAACTGAGGGTCAAAATCGCTACCGCTGATCTTTTTGTTGATTTGAATATTTCTATTTCACCATATCACACTGACTCAGACACAGACAGACGGTAGATTTCTGTAATTGCAAAAACATTTGCAGAATCACTTCCTGTTCGGACAATTTGTCTTCAAAGTAAAAGCACAGCATTCGTTTTGAACCCGCAATGCTTTATATTGAGCTGAATTACAGAGCTTGAATTTCGAAGATTTTGTCGATTACTCGACAGACCTCTGAAACAGCTGAGAGGCAATGTATACAAAAAAAGCCAGTTCAGTAAATCATTCAAACATGTGTGCAGACCACACACAGTAATAAAGCTAATTCAGTTTCATTTTATGAAACACTTTGACTATAAAATCTGCACTGCAGATAAACCAGGTAGAATGAGCATAAAGTTTTTAACTTCACTCTGCACCTTGTAAAATGCTCTGCACACAGACACTAAGAAGTGACAGTATATTGTAGAACTGTTCGAGGAGGACTCGCTAATGACAAGGAATAATTCTGAAGTAGCTCAGGACCTTTAACTCAGAACAAGAAAACAGAACATTCAGAACATTCTGCTTTAGAACAGGCACTGCACCAGCGCTATGATGCTAACATGTTTAAACTTAATGACAACCTCAGATGTGAAATCATAATTAAAACAATCACATCATTTCATGTTCAAACTTCTGACATTAATGTTAACTGAAAAGCTAATGTTTATACTGTCCTATATCTGATTTAATGCCAAAACGTGTCCACCTGCTAGCTAGCCCGTGAGCTAAGCTAAATGAGGCTAATGTGGTGACAAGTCACTTTTCGCAGGGAATATTTTAGTGACACTTGCAGCCCTCACAGGCCTGTTATGGAAGATGCCCTCTGGCAGCTTGTATACTTAGCAGTCCTCACTCCTGAGGGCAGAAACAAGCAGATTCAGACGCTATTTTTGGTCTGCTTAAAAGTACGTGTTTGACTAGAGAGGTGAGGAAGGCCACATGTGTGGAAATGTACCAGTGAAGGTGCCTGCACGTCAAGGCTAACGTTAGCTAGCTCCTGCTCCTCAGAGACTTCTGAGTACGCTGGAGTAAACTCATATTTTCCCACATAGACACTGAATTATTAACGAGGAGCGGGATATGAGATGAGCCTCACGGGCTGCCGTCGCTGACTGAGTTACCGTAAATGATGCATTGACGAGGTCCTGCAGAATTTATTGAAATGTTTCTGTAACGTGGCCCTGACCCGGCATCACGCACCGGGGACCCCGCTGTGCCCTCCCCGGCCCCGCCGTGCTCTGCTGCCTGTCTGTCACAAGCTCCGGCCCCCGGGGGGGGGGTCCATTGCCAGGGTCCACTGGCTGGGGAGCAGGGACCACCATGTGGGATTTAAGGTGGATCCGAGTAGTGAGCAGCATTTTGCGTCGGAGTGGGTTGAAGTGGATAAAACTGGTCTTTACTATCGTAGAATGAAGAGACACATCCAAACTGATCCGTCAGCGTGTCACTGTAGTGAAACCCCAGATGTGCAGGAATAAAAGGTTGATGAGCAGGTTTTTGGAGGTTCATAGCACAACAGCAAAAGTGTAAAATGATATTAAATTAATATTATTATTCTGGCCAACAATCCCTACAGAGTGAAATAGCTGAAGGTGCCCATAAGGCGAAGCGCGTCGATATAAGTTGCTATATTTCTCCTGCAATCACATGGATTTTTCTCAACCGCAAAACAAATGAGAGTAAAGACCTGTGTTGTCAGATCGAGATCCGTCAACTGACCATTTGAAATCTTCTGCTCAACCTTAAAACGCTTTAAACCCGATTAGAAACCCGAGCCTGCAGCCCTGCGCCAATGAATAAAACAGCGGGCGCCGTGTCTCTATTCCCCCGCAGCGCTCGGTCTCTCTGGCTGTGGCTCCAGGGTTTCTACGTGGCTTTGCTTTCAGAAACAAAATTAGACAATCCACATTCGATGAGAAGCGAGGAGCGCATAAGAACGAAAGCCTCGGGAAATCGTGCGCAGTTCTGGCACTTTGGGCTTTGCTCGCTGAACTGAAACTTTCCGTCTAGACGCGCATCGTCGTCTCTCATTCACCCGCAAATGTATCGATCACAAATTCTCCATTGACGAGTAAAGGTGGTGAAGAATGGTTTTTTTTTTTAAACCCACAAATCCCCCTCGTCTGTTCTGCGGTTAAACCGCGGATGGTGGAATGCTTTAAAAGTCACCATCCAAACCATCCTGCTGCGCGTAAATCCTCCACATCCACGGCACAAACTCCACAAATCCCGCGTCAGAATTCACAAAAAAAACAGAACAGTTCTTATGAATAACTTCGTGATCCAAACATAAATACCTTTATAACGCATGCAGGACGGGATACACGAAGACACAGACAAGAATAACCCAGTTTGAATCTTCTCCTACCTTCTCTCACAGACGTTCCGCACGGATAAAGCCTATTTCTAAGTAGGCTGTGGCAAATTCTAATAATCCAAAGCAAAAAAAAAAGAATCCTCCCAGAAACCGTGGTGTTTTTGTAATGACAGAGTGCCCGGGGCGGTGGGCTGCTGATGCTGGTGATGGTGATGAGGAGGTTGTTATAAGTGAGGAAGCGGACGAGGGAACGGCAGCCGGTCCTTCCTTCCTTCCTTCCGCCGGCTCAGAGAACGCGCATCTCTCCGCTCGACTCGCGCAGCACGACTGACGATGGGCCCCTTGGATTTCTCCCACACTGACGCTCTGACCCGCCTTCTTCACGGTGCTCTGAACAGTGGGGGTGGGAAAAAAAATCTCCCTGGAGAGGAAATATGGGGGGAAATAACCCCACAGAACAAACTACCAATTATGACAAATCTTTATTATTCTACATTCCTACACAGGCTTTTGACGATGTTTGCGGTATTAGTGTAAATCCCTATTTGTGAAGGCAAATACACAGAGGACACGTGACAGGTCTAATTTAATATGTTTTATGATGTCACCCACTGGTATTAGCACTGATGGGGCAAAAGGCTAAAGTCCTGCTTCGTCCAGGGTTCAGCACCCTGGACAGCATCCCGCAATTCTGCACGTCCCAGCAGTCCTCCAGCCAGAGAGCTGTCCAGGGTTCTGAACTCCTGTCGGGCGTAAAGTAGAGACGGAGGATTATGCAGAGTGAAGAGGGGAAACTGCACAGACCGGCTCTTTCCTTATGTAAAATACCACAGCACTTAAAAGTGTCTTAATGCATTTTTCTTATAAAAGCATTTTTTAATTTATGTATATCATACCTAAGTTTATGTTTATGTGCAGAGGGCAAGCATACTGTGTAATTCCTTCTTACATTATTTCAGATTCTACTAAGTACACCTACTACTAAGGCTAATAAGGACAGACTTTAACTTCTACTATGCAGTATAATGTACACTTAATTTATGTATTATGCATGGCACCTACATGTTGCCAATACACATAGAGCTTAAATATTTGTTAGATGCACGTTTGAATTAAAATTGATATTTGCAAAAGGGGGAAAATCTTTTCTTATTCAAACTGTACACTACTGACTATCTGATAGAATCACTTGTATCCGTCTGCTTGTACTCAAACCTTCTATGAGTTTACGCAGTGTACAGGGAGAACATCCAGAACACGTTTAAACTAATGAAAGGAACGATGATGTGATTAAAGTGACAAGGGAAAAATAAAAAATTAAATGAATATGGCATTTGTCATATACAAGAATATATCTGACAGTATGGAAACAGCGTTTGAATCAGTAGGACTAAAAACAACTGCATCAAAGGGAAATTCATGCACAAGATAGTAATTTATCATATCTCAATTCTTCATACAACATTGGATATGTGATCAAAGACCTTTGCTACTGGGTGTAGACTGAGGTTCAGTGGGTTAGCTCCTGCCTGAGGGTGTAGACCTGATCTATGTCTCACATCAATCCAAGATGTTTTCCATCTCTCTACCTGGGCATCAGAGGATGTTTAAACCTGTTAAGTTCTTGCAAACAATGGCAGGCTGGTACACCCGGACTCTCTCCTTTGGCACCAATTCAGATCCTAGCTGATGCATTGAGGAATAGCTCGAGGCATGAGGGTGACTTTTGACTGAGATAGGACTGGAGGGAGATGAGCAGAAACGCATCAATGACCTTTTCTTGTTCTATGAAGAATAAAGGAACTTGGACATACCACATAGAAATTGAGACTTCTGAGGTATAGCACGGTAAAATAAAAATAAAGTTTATTCACTTCATTCACATATTCACAAATTTTTTATGACATTTGTAAAGACATAGAAAACATTCTTTATGAAAAGCAACTTCTAAAGGCCATTTACAGCCAAATGTATGGAGTCCTAATTTCGGGACCGGTAATACATCAGGGATTTCAGCTTGGACTCATCCATACTAACTAAAGACATGCAGTGATACAGTGATATTTGGAAAACATGCAGACATAGATCTAAAAAGTTATGTCTGTTAACAAACATGAGAAGTTTATTATTGTAACAAATATTTATACAAATATAATATAAATGTATTAGTTAAGAAAACATAGTACTGTTATAGATGTAGGAGTCAAGACAGTGAGAATCCAGAGATATTAACCCACAGCTAGAGGAGGGGAATTACAACTGCATGATGAACCCTGCTAAATGAGGCACTAAGGTCTAATAGGACGAAAATTAAGCAATCTCCCGCATCTGCTGTAAAATGGAAACCATTTGTTACTTGAATAAGGGCTGCAAGGCTAAAGCAACATCTGGACTGCTGTGTTTGCCTTGTTGCCGCTGCAACCCTGAGCTGGATAAAGTGAAGAAAAATGAAAGGATAACTGGATTCATGGTTCACGGGATGATGCTGTTGCTTGTTAAAGGCATCATAGGATTTCTCAGGATTTTTTTTTTTCTAGCCTTAACTATTACAGTGACTATAATGAGACAGTTTAAATTCAATATTAAGGACACAAAATAAGCCATGTAGAATAAAACACAACAACAAAAATAATGATAATGAAGTGGATATTATGTAAATTGCAATAACTTTTGTCTTGATAACCACACAACAACAAATATTTTGTCATTCTTCCATTTACACACACATGCATTACATCTATGTGGAGCCCTGTCTCCATCACTCACACACCGTGGAGGAGGAGGAGGGGAGCAGGGAATCGAGTCACCGACCCTCTGGTTTGGATTTTCAATCAGGATGCTGTAGCTTCTGGCTGGTGAACGTCAAACTTGAAATCTGATAAATTTATGAAGACAATGTGGAATATAATCAAATACTTAGGATTTTTCGTTGTCAGCAGCAGACTGGTCATGTTTTTTGTTGCACATTCGAAACACACCTGTGACACCATGAAACAATGTTTTCTTCTTGGGTTTCAATTTGCTTCACACATAAGTGTTTTAGGATGACTATATTTCAGATTGCCACTTCGTCACCTGGGCCATCCACGGGTTCAATACCAAGGCTAATTCAATGACATTAACTAGGTCTTAAGGGCTAATTAAAGGGAACAGTGATGAGAGCTCTCTCTCTAATGAGTAACAGCAGGGAGAGACAGAGCAAAGAGAAAAAAAAGTGGAGACATGTTACAGGACATACACACAAATATTCACGAGCCAGTAAACACAGTTTGCTCAGCTATAAGCACCAAGATAAAAATAAACGCAAACATAATGACAATCAAAAGAATACCATGCACAAACATATCAGTAAAATCAAAGACAGTAACGCCTAAAGCACCCTGGGTTCCTCACACAAGGTTTTCTGCCCTCTTTTTCCTCTGTACTAAAAGGCATAATAAATGAATTATAACCCTTTGATAATGTTCTTCAAACCGAATACAACGCAAGCCTTTGGTTTACTTCAGTAACACCCCGGCTACTTGTTCTGTAATCACAAAATGAATTTTTCAGCTGCCACAACAACTGCTGTAATATTTACAATGTATTATATATGCCGTGATGCAGAACATGTATAAATCATGGATGAAACATATTCACTTACGGCATTTAGAGACCGTGCTTAGTCATCACGCATTCGATCTCATTGAAGCACTTGTTTACTGAACGTGGGTGTGAAATGTGAGCGTTTCTCCAAATCCGTTGTGTCGGGTTGACCAGCAGGGGTTTCCCAGTGCTGGTGTTTACTCAAGCTGTAACCTACTGGATGTCAGCCATTGGTTTGCGTCTGCCTGACGTTTTGTTCTGCGCCAAAGAAAGAGCAAGGGGTGGAGCCTGAGGGAGCTCGAGGACACTGCACAGCCACCTACACCTAAGACTAATAAAACCGATTGGACTGTAGCAACTGTCAATCACACGGAATCCATTCCTAATGCACATGGTGCTTTATCGTCTATTTTATTAAAAGTAAAATAGAATGAACAAAATTAACATCATGCTGTATTCTACTAGACCAGGGGTGTCCAAACTACGGCCTGTGGGCCATCTGCGGCCCGCCATCCATTTTAAATTGGCCCGACTCAAATAAAAAAAAAATAGTAGCACTTCAATGGCACTAACTTATAGCACTTTGTAGTTTTGCTCTATTTTTGAAGAAATTGTACTTTCTTGATTCTTGTTGTTCGGGGTTTGTACCCTCGGGTACCCTTGAATGCATTGATTGTAAATCGCTTTGGATTAAAGCGTCAGCTAAATGAATTGTAATGTAATGGACTATGGCCCACTGTATTTTACTTCTCAGATAAGACACTAGGTGGCGCCCAACTCACCCCTGACCTCCCAGCTGTCCCTCAGAACGCCACACCCCCGCCCTTAGCGACGCAATTGAGGCGCACTGTCAACAGTCCGCTCCAGGGCAGGGGGGCGTGGCGGCGTGAGTGGCCCACACCTTCTAATTTATTTCTGTATGTGGCCCTCGGGATAAAAAGTTTGGACACCCGTATACTAGACTAACCAGAAATAAATGTTTACTGACATAATAAATCAGGTATTAATTTTCCTTTTCTTTTAGCAAACAGTGGTATCGCCCCTGAGTGGATTCTTCCTGGTATTCATGATTTAGTACCCACTGTTTGGATCCCCATTGACAGTTGCTTGTTTGAGCTTTCCAGTTGGCTGCTGTTTATATTCCTTAACAGCAACGACAATCAAGCTGTCCCCACGTGCTGAAGTGGTGTGTGCTATTGGAGGTTCTTTTTGACCTTTTCAAAAATGTATAAATGAATAAATACAACGGTCAAATTGTAAGCTTTAAACTTTGTGTTCATATTTTTCTAATTTAAGCTGTGAAGCGAGTACCATTTACAAACAGGTTGTCAGAGTAACCTAGCATCACTTCCGTAGCCAAGAGTCATAATTAACTAATTACATTTGTTGATACCAGAGTATTGTAAAAATATTCAAATAAAGAAAAACAATCAGCATATCCACTGTTCCCCCATCTATGAGCCAATGCCTTTACAGATTGATGCTTTGTGGCTTTGTCCTGCTCTTTACTGGATCTTGAGATGTGTTCGATGCTTCCACTGAAAATAAACCAGTTGAAAATGCAAAGAAAAAACAGAGAGCACTGTCAAGAAAATCACAGAGCTAATATCGGTTAAATTAACAAAGTGGAGCTTCATTTCAGCTGAATAAATCAACAGTTGTCCATGAGAAATGACACCAACCTGTGTCTATAACAAACAACTCATTTCAAAAGGTTAATTAGCCCACGCTTAACAGAAAACCTGACGAGAGCAGCAACTGTAACTGGGGTTGGTGAGACTTAGCAAAAGGTCCTTCCACTTTTCATTTATTTATAACTCTATTTTCACCCGGTTTATTAATATACTAGTCAGAAATTGGGCCTTTTCTCCCGACAAGCACACAAAGTCATTTCTAAAGAACCCGTGGTCAACTCCGCGGCTTTGACTGTGAAGCACTCTTTGGAAATCAGTGGCCTTGTGGCTTCACTATCTGCCCCCATAGTGGGAGGCTTGGAGTGGAGTTTGATCTTTAACTGACTCTTCTCTGCATGATACTAACTGGAGTCCTGTGCAATGGAGTCCACTTTCGACAGAAACAGCAGCTGAGCTACTAACCTATTAGCCTTCAGTTTGAACAAGGCTTACAAAACCTCAGATAGATGACACCCCTGCCACCGTTGTTCGTGTGTGTGTGTATGTGTGTGTGTCTGTGTGTGTGTGTGTGTAGCCAGTATATGCACACAGCAAATATCCATTATCTTCTCTGATTGTTTGCATTTTGTTATCCCTCGTTAAATCGCAGTGGAGCTCCATTTGGAGAGTGTCATATTTCTCCGAGATGTGATGCATGGGCCACCTGTGCAAATGGAGAAATGCCTGGTCATTACAAAGGTTATAAAAATAAATAAAAGCACGTCATGAAAAGAGGCGAAAAGTTCAGCAGACACACACTGCAAAAATACAACTTGCATTGACAGATAGTTTATTACTGCGGTACCTGAAAGAGCAGCCATCAAGTCAATGAGGCGGATAATACTGTAGGTGCTTATTGAAGTTCATCCACTATGGCTTTGTAAATAGAAAAATACTTATCATGTTTAAGATTTTAATCTCTATAAACTAGACAGCAAACACCAAATCAAAAGGACATGGTCTGGTCTGAGGAGGATTTCCGTGAATTGCATTATACGCTTGTCCCGCCCTTACGGCTGTTTCCTAGTGACAAAGCTCCGTTGGACACAACAAGAGACTTTTAATGCACCTTGATTTCATAGCATGTGCACTCTTAGCTGTTCGTTTGAGTTGAAGTGTGATACTTACATTTCAAAGTCTCTTTGGAATAGTTCATCACCGAAGCGCAATGAATCCTAGGATAGGTTGGCTTGAGAAAGGATCCACCTGTTACGGTCTTTACTGCTCCGGGATAAAAGGTCGCATTTGTCAAATGCAGCCTCCGAAGAAGGCCGCCCCTGTATAAAAATAAAAGGAAGCCTTATGCTTAGCTTAAGCAACATGGAACATGATATATTTAGCTATCATACTCTGCTGTAGCTTCATATTTTATATGAGATATGAGTGTTGTATTGATTCTCTTATCACACAATGTGAAATAATTCCCTAAATTCTGCCTGGAACACCTGTCTGGCTCCAAATGCCCAAATGCCAAAAGCCTGTCTGTCAGGTTTGAACTCGAACATCTCTCCGAGTAATGTTTGTGGATGTGTATCATTTTTCCAATTGTAAGACCGAACAATACAGATTAACAAGCCTGCTGCCACCGGGCGCCACCTGCTTTGGCGTTATCAATAATCCATGAGGGTCCCAATAATGCTGTATCATGGTTTACCATCTCCACTCTCACAGTGACACACACAAAAACCTCACACATACACACGGGACCTTGATTGATCCTAATTGTACTTATTTTACCCCAAATCCCAGCTGCTTGAACGCCCGCCTCTCTGGCCGTTAGAGGCCATTAGCAGGTCAAAGTTATTACGCCATCAAGGACACCTATTAGAGTCCAATTTGGCCAGGTTGGGTCCTCAAACAGGACCAGCTAACCTCCTTAATGGACATTCATTTATCTCCCGTTGTTTGGGAGCTGTTGCGTGTGAGGTCCGCAGCTCTGGCACTAAGCAGGATGGATGTGATATTTACATCAATAGGTCCGGCTTATGGGGGAATATGTGATGGTATACTGATAATAAGAGGGTGATATTTCATCGTAAATGTCAGAGTAGTGTAACCATCAATGCCCAAGGTGGGGGACTGCATACACACTACATGTGGCTTTATACTGTACACACAGCGGCTTATTGAGCACGACACGTGAAACCGCTTCTTCTAGCGCTTCCCTCTCATACTGGTGAGAATCTATTTGAATAATGAGGAGAAGCACCTGTCAGGCTTGGTTATCTTCACACACGGACTATAGTCCTAACACCTACATACATCTGAAGGCAGGGGGAGAGAGACAAAGAGACGGAGAGCACATTCACTGCACTGCAGGGTACCTGCATGTTTTTTTAACCACATACCTCGGAGCTTGAATAGACAATCGCCAGAGAGGTGCCGCTGCCGTAATGCTGCATCAATCACCGGCCTCGCCATGAGAAACTGCCGCTCTGAGATGAGCTCCATCACTCTCGCAAGACCGCGGCTTTAAAATATGCCACTTGGAGAACACGTAACACAGAGTACGTCCTATTTGGTGAGAGCTTTTATTTAAAAGCACTTCATCCTGACTCAACTTTATTTATAGCATCTATGAATAGTATCATTTGAAGCATGGATGATCCCAAATGAAACTGTGAATTGCAACTGTTATGTCACAGTCGGCCCACTCGGCTCCATAGGTCTTTTCCACTTAGTATGTTTCTTCCCTCTGTCGCATACATTTTCTGAGCCCATCATCTCAGTTCCCCATCTGTGAAAGCACATGCAACCCCATTAACCTCAGACCAAATCCCACCAGACCGTCCTCTGCCATGTTTCATCTAATAAACTGCAGTCTGCACAAGGACTAGAGAATGTAGCTGAGACAAACAATGCCGACAGCTGATGGGGTCGAATGTATGTGAATATAGTTAGTTTGTCATCAAGCTTTAAGTCTTGTCACAGTATCTGTGGAACATTCACACGATCATAGTTAAAAACATATTGCTGCTTGCCAACTAACAGGAAACCATTGTGTTGGACATCTAATATCTCATAATGTCCAACATAGATTTCAGCAGCACTGATAGTGGTAAAGATGGATCAGTGGATCCCGATGACCCAAAGGTTTGACACATAGAGCAATGGGCTGTCCATCACAACAACAGCGCCTTTAGGACAACGATACTGATTCTCCAGTTCGGGGTTCTGCGTATCTGAGTCGAGGTTCACTGAACTGTGGGTGGAGCAGCTTCAGGGTTCCTTGGACTGTGGCCTTCAGCTCGTCACTTTAACATTTTCTTAAACTGATTGATGACAAAATGCACATGGTGCTCAGCCTTTATAGGAAGTATAGTGTTACAGTGATAGTATGATGTTGTGTTGTATGTAGTTTTGAATATTAATTTCCCCTAAATGCTGCACTGGGACAAACATGAGCATCTTGCCAACTGTTTATTTTGTCACATCAAGGTTAATGCAGCAGGAACCATAAACCTTGATAAAAAATGTACTTTAAGTGTCTGACGCCACACATCCAGAATAGGCAAAGGTATTGGCAAGACACCCCCGCCACCTGGGCACCCGGACGCCTTGACACCTGGCAGAGCCGACTGTGTGATACCTAAGTGTTTCAGACTTTGGCCAGATGGTTGCATGATGAGGTATCACGCACGCAGACAAACGTGCACTCACAAACACATGCAGTTTGGCATACAGTTGCCTCGCACAAATAATTAATGTGAGCCAGATGCACTGCAGATCTGCAGTCTTACACTCATGCACATAAAGGGATACTGCTGATGTCCTGTGCATGTGTTCTTTTCACGGGAGGGTAAACGCCCTCGACACTTTTTGCACAACTTTTCAACACAAACTAATGCGCAGCACTTAATGTGCAGGATCTGATAAGAAAATGTATTTTACCAAATTAATACCGGCCATGAGAAATAGATTTCGCATTAAACTATTAATGTCATTGTCATTAAAACATAGTGTGTCTCTTAAACGATTTTACTGTATAAGGCCCCTTTTCCACAGGTCAAAAAACCTACTAACATCTGGCTTTTGGCTGCTGGGGGAATAGAGACAAACAACATTCACTCCCAGTTTATTGGCTTTGTTCAGCAGTGAGGGAAACGAGACGCCTGGGTGCCTTCATGACGTCAAATATGACTCAATGGGGAAAAAAAGAGGCAAACTCCTCTAATGGAAGTTGCATTAAAAATGATTGCAATCGCGTTAGTTTGGATGTAAAAGAGGTAGATGTGCCTTGAATCTATTGGCCGGAGAAAAGAAGTTGCAGCACATGTGGAGAACACAGAAACGACTCCTCCGTCCGCCTCCTTGTCGACACGACACGGAGGAAGAAAGATGGTTCCTCTTGCTGAATCAAACTTTTTTGTGTGGGAACAGAGACAAAGGCCGGGCTCCAAATTTCCAATACAAAGAAATGACGGAGAAAGAAAGGGAGAGACAAAGGCAGACGCAGAAAGATAAAGTGGAGCCCTCTGCCCCGCAGAACTCCTTCAGAGTGAGAGAAGGGCGAAACAAAAGCTGGCACAGAGGGACAAACAAAGTGATGAAAGCTCGGAGACTTTCGAGAACAAGATGACACATTTCCTTTTGCGGGGAGAACGCCTGCTTATCAAAGCAACGCACAATACAATGCTCAAGCAATATTTTCTTTTGTTCTTGATGCAATTGTGCAGAACATCATATGGAACATAAATCATGTGGACGTCTCTTAATTTTCCACCATGGATGCTGCCATACTGTGTACGTTCAAGGAGGAGACAATTTGTTTTTAAAGGGAGCACTTTCAAGAAGAAAAAATTCACATTTCATTGAAGGTGCCCCTTTTGGAGGATAAAGCCAATGTGTATTAGAAAAGAGAGGACACCGTCTCATATCCTGATCATGACTCAGGTTTGTTGGAGGTGTAGGTGCATCCGAGAGGAGGAAATCCCACTGCTCCCAGTTTTAAACTAAGGTGGAGACACCAGTCACACCAGCACCACCCTCTCTGAGATCACTTCCTTCGTATTCCCTGCCTTTCATCTCCGGGGCAATCACTCACGTCTCAGTCGTAATGGAAGCTGCAGTAGTCACTTCAACCTAGCGAGAGAGAGAGCTCCTATTATTCCCTCATTGCGTTGACGGATGATTCCTGGATGTGATTTAAAGAGAAGGAGAGAGAGAGAGAGAGAGAGAGAGAGAGAGAGAGAGAGAGAGAGAGAGAGAGAGAGAGAGAGACCTAATGTGAAGAGGGAGAAAGAGATAGAATATAAGGGAGAAGGCTAATGTTCAGGCCACTAATGTTTGCTTTCACATTTGAAATAAAGCTGCTGCGGGGAGATCGGAGACAGATCAATCAACGCACAGAGAATGGGGTTAGCATTCTGGGTCTAAGCAGGTGATTTGTCTATGGGGTGGAATGGAGTTGGACATTGATACAGGAATAGTTATGAATATGGAAGCAGCCAGGGACTTTGAAAATGGAACGGTTCAGGATGATGCGCTCCAGTAAGCCGTGGAGACAGCAGTGGGACCAAGTGATGTTGTCTGCGAGGCAGCCATTTTTCATACTCCACGTATAAATTCCCCAACGGGTCTCGGGTTCACCTCCTTTGGTATTTTTTTTGCTGTGATCCTTCTTTCCTTCGCAGCAGCACGCGCTGACCTCCCTGCATCCAAATGAAGAGGACACATAGACAGAGAGGAAGGAGCTCTTAATGTGGAACTCAACCTCATATCCCGCAGAAAAAGGAGAATGTGCTCACATGCTTGTGTTTGAAAAGGTTATCGGTCACTGTTTTCTCGTTTTCTGGTTTAATTTCTTATTCATTATAGTTTAAAGTGGCGGAATGTGTTGTTCAGATTAAACACTGCTCACTTCTGTAGCCGGTTAGAGTTTGTGTCGTTCTGTGAAACATTCTTGAGATGGCTGGAGCTCACGTGACCTTCAGCAGTCAGTGAAAGCTGAAACACTTGAAACACTTGGTGTTTAAGCCTCTTGAGACAAGGTGGCAGCCTCCGAGTTTGTTGCTTGGACCCATCGGCAGTAAAACTTTACAAAGCCAATGCCACCAAAGCTACTTTTACCTTGAGTTCAGACTGCTGAACTTTTGCATGCAGTTTTGAAAAGAATGGAAACTGGATTCTGTGCAGTTCCTTCACAAAGGAATGGTTTCAGGGAGGAGAGAGGACTCTTTCAATGTACGTATGGCATGTGACTTCTTTGTTAAGATATATTCTATATGTCAGTTACGCAGCGCAGCAATAGCAAAAGATCCATAAACTATTATGGACCAAGAATGAAGTATGAAGCAGTGTTGTCAACAGATAAGATTATTAAATTAGAAATGGCACTCAGTATAGCACATAGCACATTCCTCAGTTAAAGGGGACATATTATGCCCATTTTACCATAGTTGATATGGTTCCTTGGGGTCTTAATGAAATGTCTGGAACATATTTTGGTCAAAATACCACAAGGATCATTTAAAACAGCACCCTTTTTAACAGCCTTCCTCAGATTGACCTGTTTTGAGTGCCCCCCCCCCCCCCCCCCCTTTACGAAATTCAAGCGCCCAGATTTTTTGCTATCCTTTACCTCTGTAGAAATATGGCTACTCGAGACGAAGATACTATCTTGCAACAATTTCGTTTTTTAACCAGCCAGGTGGGCCGAAGCGCTCCCAAGCGCAGCCCCGCAGTGGGAGCAGTGGGAGCAGTGGGAGCTTGAGCTGGCAGCAGCAGCATTCTTCCACACTGTTGAGTCAACGTTTAGAGGTGTCCCGGGGTCCCTTGTTTATGCGTCCACTTAAATGTCTGACGGGTAGCAGCAGCGAGCTAACGCTAGCCGGGCTCCACCGGCCCAGTTAGCTCAAGACCTAACACTAGCCGGGGGGAGACGGGCTCCCCTAGCCGGGGGGAGCCCCTAGGGAGCTCCCCAGGTAGGAAGAGGAAGGGTAGAAAAGTCAAAAAAATCAACTCCCGCAAATCGCGGGAGTTGATTTTTTCCAGAGTTTTTGGGACGGTAGACATGCCAGATACCCAAATGAACGTGTAGAAGCACTACAAAAGTGGAATTTTCATAATATGTCCCTTTTAAGGCTCAACAGTCCCCTTATTACACACATTCAAATTCACAAGGTCTAGATTTTATTTGGATCTGAAACAAATTAAACAAACTCATAAATATCAGTCCTCTCAACATGCCGGATTCTTTTCATCAAGAGCCATGAATTGTTCTCGGAGAAATCAACTAAGATGTAGAAAAACACAGAAGCCTGCAGTATTAATTAAAGTGTGATAAAAAAAGATAAATGCATTAAAAGACAGAGTAATTGGAATAATAGTCAATAAAACACGATCGCAAAGATGTGTCAAGATGAAACAACTAATACCAGAGTAAATATGAAGGTACAGCCAGTTAGCTTAGCTTAGCAGATTGAAAATAGAAGGGAAACAGGTCCACGTCGGCCGGATGGTAAAGAAGCACGAAGACAGTGGGAGATGGACAACAGTCGTGCAGAGAGGAGAAGAGAGCATGGGCATAGGCTGTGTGCTTGTGTAATGTATAATGTATCCGTGAAGAGAACGATTCGCTCTTCTTCCCATTACCGCAACAACATGCATATAGAACTCATTGTGTTGACGTGTGCGTGTGTGTGGCCCCATATGCAGGAAGATGTAAAGCCCTGAAGTTTGCAGACATTAGTAAATGTCAAGTACGACTCCCTCTAAAGCTGAGGTACAATTTGAGTGCATCCAGTTTGCTGTTGCATCACGCCTATCCAGCCCTAAATCAAGCTGTGCCCTATGAATCAGCTGTGCCCTTGTGATTCATCGCAGCCGATTTGGATCTGAAATGTCCTTCCCTCCCACTTACACTATCTGATTGGCTTCCTGATGCAGCTTCCTCCCATCTCCTTCCATTTGTCTAATGAAGAGACTATTGATTGCTCATTCAGACAGATGGACAGACAGATGCAACACAGATGCAGTCGCAAAGAGCGGAATAAGCAAACAAACCCAGGGGGCGGGCGCAGACACAGGCAGACGGGCCGTGTCAGCCAGTGTTTATGTGTTTACATGTCGGAGTCATTCCATATTCAAATCAGGAAGGCTTTGAGACTCAACATACAGCCTCTTAAATTATACATTTACTCATCACTACTCAACACACTGCACAGCATGTACGAGTAGATGCTACATGATCAGCTGTAATTGGACAGAGGCCCCGCCCCTTGCTTGTGCTTAAATTTCCTGAGCTCCAGTGTTAGCTCTTCTCCTAGAAGAAGTTGAGTGTGAGCGCTGGGTTTTGAGTGAGAGCATTACAAACTCTCATCGTAAAAAAGATCCCGTTAAAATGATTCCTCTTTCACGTGATGGATTACCCCAACATTTTTCGCAGATATTCCTGGTTCCTAGTCCACATATCCTTACTTCCTCCAGTGTCACCAGTGTCACCAGCTTCACTTTGTTTTAGGTCATATATCTAAAATATCTTGGATGAATCATTGTGAATATTTGAGATATTCCCATTAATCTCAGGTGTACTTTGTGTCCTATACTACTTTAAACTGAGGAACTGATCTACTAAAGGTTTACACGTGTTTACAAATTGATTTCACCCCAACAAAAAAACAAACAAGTAAGCTGATCTACTGAAGATGCGCACTGAGGATTGCGTCCAGAATAACATGATAACACCTTTGCATTAATGAATATGCAATATCAGGTGTCACGCACTGTGATTTACAAGCCTGAAAATAATTGCGGTGAATATGTTTGGATTGACAGAAGCTAAATAATCCATACTTATCAGAGGCATCTCTTCCACCAGAATTTGAAATGTCACCATTAATAATCCAAAACACTAATTAACAGGGTAAGACAGAAGCACTCCAGTGATTCTAAGTTTCTAGTTTAATGACGTTGTGAGCAGCGTAGGATCATGGGAGTTGTTTTCTTCACCACTATTACCAACGAAATTCTAGCTGACGTAGATCCAGCCTATTTTTAGTCATGTTCATTCACATTATGTTACTGGCCAAATGGCTAACAATGTGTTTTTCCTTTGTCCTTCGTTCCGGGAAAATGTGCAAAACCCCGGGCAAATCAGAGACTACAAAACTAAACAGCATGTTACATTGACTAAAAATGGGAATTTCTCTGGGGTTGAAGATTGTTTTTAAAATTTGGGATAATCTAAATTTTGGATAATCTAAATCAAGATGGGTGAAGTAGTTTTTGTGGATGTAAGGGGATGTTGATTATCTTTTATTTTAAGTTGCAAATGGAGCTGTAGAAGAAATTTCTGATGTGTCTGACAATAGCGTAAAATCAATCAATCAATCAATCAATCAATCAATACATTTAGATGGATAGGTAGATTGATAGATGTACTTTATTGATCCCAAATTGGAAAATGATTGTGTTACAGCAGCATGACACAAAGAGCGAAGACTAAATACGACAACAATAAAGAGACAAGCGAGCAAAATTGCAGTAGTTGTTTGCAAAGATAAAGGGAGGAACATGACAAAAATAGACGAAGACAGCCTTAAGCTCAGAGCGTGAGTGCACTGAGGAGTTATGTGACGTTAGAGTCTTTCCAGTCGTGTCTGTCTCACAAGGCCCTGATCACCAGGATGGATATTTAAAAAGATAACCTTTGACCTCCATATCCTTCTACAGCCGTGCTGCCCCGGCGGTGAGTCAGTCGATACAGACGCCGACTGTGCTGCCAAACTTTATCTCAAAACCAAAAGAGAAACTTCTCATGGAGATGCCAAAGTTTTAAAGTTACCAAAGAGACAAAGCTGAATTTGGAGGAAAAAATCTAGACATCTCGAATATTTCAGTTTGACGCAACAATATCCCACCATAAAAAAAACATGGAGGACTGGGTTTGAATGTTTTACTCTTACTAAATTATTAGTTATATAACTTCAACTGAGAATTGGAGCAGCTTCTGTGGATTAAGATTTATTTTATCAAATTTTAGAAAATGTAATGGTTATTAAAGGTGGAAACTATTTTGAACTCATGGATAAATACATAAATGAAGATAGATAGATGGATAGATAGATAGATAGATAGATAGATAGATAGATAGATAGATAGATAGATAGATAGATAGAATTAAAAAATTAACTAAAATGCAAAACATTTGCATTGCATTCATCCCATGTTCTCTGTGTTGCCCTCAGAGTTACTTCTACCAGATGAGTATGCGCCTCACCCCGCTCCCTCTCCTTCCTCTCTAGTCAAACCCCTCTAAGACAGGGCTGGAGGGGAGCTGATCTCCTTTGATTCTCTCGGATGAGAAGGAGACAGACGGGGGGGAGAGAAAGAGAGGTAGAGGGAGAGAAGAAGGGAGAGTGAGAGACTGTGAGAAGGGGAGAAACGAAGGATTCGCTCGGCAATAGCCCCGGTCCTCTCATCCTGCCGCCTGAGGGACACTTGTTTCCCTCAGAACTTATGTATTCTTCCCAGGGCCAGAGTGATGCGGAGAACGGGGGGAGCGGGAGGGAGAGAAAGGTGCGAGGAGAGGCAAGAGCGGGCTCTGCATACACGCCGAGATTTAGTGGAGAAAGAGAAGAGAGGGTAGGAAGAGGAAGGGTAGAAAAGTCAAGGCTCAGACATAAGAAGAGATTTGCAGCCTGTGTTGAGTCCCTGCTATACCGTCAAAGCAGTGGTTGAATGTTTCTTTTCATTGAATTAAATAGACCCTGGTCACACGTGCTCCATGTGAATATGGGAGGAAAGTGGCTCCAATTACAAGCCGTTGACCACTCCTGCTATTTATAATGCACTTAAGCACCTTTTGTTTTTTGGCTGCACGCAGAGAGAGAGGAAATGAGGAAGAGATAGCAGTCGACTTTGCCTTCTTAGCCGCGGCTCCTAATTGATTCGGCTGCTTAATCCCCCTTGGATTGAGTTAGGGAGAGAGCGCGGGGTGATTGAGGCATTTGAATTCCCCCCAGTGAGACGCGGCAGCAGGATGGAGGTCGTTTAAATTGAATGTGGATCAGTCTGCGCCGGTGTTTACTCGGAGGATTTGGCAGCCGCTGACAGCCAGGACTCTGAGTCTGTTAGGACGGATCATCAGCGAGGGCCATCGACTCCAGTCTGTTTGTTTGTGCACACGTCGGCTCTGTTGCGATGTGGGTTTTTCCGTGGAACGTGCTCGAGTGGACTAGAGTGTGTCAGAGTGAGAGCTCGAAATAACTATCAAATGTCCATTTTCACAATCGCTCCTCACACACACACACACACACACACACACACACACACACACACACACACACATACATGCACGTAATTTCCCTAACTCTTCCCTTTGCACAAGGCTTTAGATGAGTGGAATAACTAACTTTGCTGGCAGCTGGAGAAAATATCCATGCCAGAAGTGACTATGGGTCTCTTGACATTATGAGGTTAAGCACAAAAGAAACACATATTGAGGCTTAGCTCTGGACTAATATTGGAATGTGACCATGAAAGACATTTCTAATCTGCTCAGCCAAAATCACACTAACTCCCCTAATGTATTTTCTCCACACTAACAGAGCCGGGTCTGGGAACATTTTTAATAGGAAACTTTCCTCTTTACACTGAGGCTGCTGAGGGAGAGGAAGGGGGGGGGAAGTACGAGGAAATGCTTCTTCTGTAACTAATCTATGCTGATTTTGGAAGCAGGGGTGAAATCTTCTGTGCACTTGAGCATGTGCGAGATGGATGGAAACGAAGTTCTGCCGATTTTCACCCCCCGACGCCCATTCTAACAAACACAGCGCAGATCTATCAGATTCACTTTCCACAACATGTCAGGGCAGAGAAAAACTACCAGTCCATTCCAAACATGAAACAGCTCTCCGGGCAAGAATATAAGAAATGGTACTCTCCCGAAATGTGAAGCCAAGCAGGACGCCACTCCGGGATCGATGATTGGCTGTCAGGATCTCTCTAAGACTCGCTGATCATCACACGGAGCACGCAGACTCTCCCCCCCGGGTCCCCTGGGGGATTGTGAGAGCTCAGTCTACAAAGCAAGGGAAGGAGAGAGAAGCGGGAGTGAAGAGGAGGTCATTAGGAGCTGCTTTATTGAGCAGAGGGCTGTGGAAACGAGGGCAGCACGTATGACCAACTGCAACACCCGTCCGAAAGATTATGAATTGATGTCCAGATTGTTACAACGCATGCTTTTTCTGCCCGTAGTCACCTTGATGCCCTGTCCGGATTCTCCCCTTAGCTAGACCACTTGGCCCTACCCCTTCTTTTTGTGCATGGCCATGAAGGGGTAGTGTCCCAGTTCTCAAGCCCTTCAAACACTCCTTCAGCCATAGTGCTTTCACGGCCCCCTAAAAACAAAGGGGTAGATAAAATCCCCGAAGTCTTTATGAAAAGAAGAAGCAAATCAATATGGCGACCGCTGCGGGAAAAGTGCTCATAAATGTAAGTGACGACTGATGACACAGCGAGTGGTGACCCAATTCCTTGGGGAACATTTTTTCTAGCACTCTCCCCTGTGGCTCAGTTTGGAGGGGGGGGGGACACTCCCAGTGAAGGGCACTTCATATCAAGGGGCAGGGCCAAGGGAGAGGAATTGGGACAGGGCCTTAGTGCCCTAAAGCATTGAAGTGTCAGTTTTGCTTGAGTGTGTGCTAGGGATGTGCTGATAATGCCCTCTGAATAGATCCACATTCGAATGAAAGCAGTCAGATTCATCATGGTCCTACTTTACTTTTATTTAAGTCTCCTCCATCACACAGACAGAGAATAATGCAGAGGACTCATTGAATTTTAAAACCCTCTCTTCTATATTTTACTATTCATTCACATCACACAGCTTGTATTTAGACTCAGGTATTTAGAAGGTCAGATTGAAGTACTGAATTTGATTGATTTTGTTACACAGTCCGAATTTGGCAACTACAGTAAATTATACATGGGAGGAGTTTAGATGAAGACACTTGACAAAATAAGGCATTTCATCCAACCAGTATTGCAAAGGGGCTGGAGCCAATCCCAGCTGACAGGGGACGAGAGGCTGGATACATTCTTGATGGGTCGCCAGTGAAATTGCAGGGACAACACCTACAGATACACAATCACGAGTAAACCCCCTAAAAAGGCAATCACCACTCTTCCAATTGCCACTAGAGGGGTTTTTATGACTTGTTTTGTCCTGTTCGACGCCGCAAATACAAAATTTGAGGAGCTCTCTCACTCTCTCACCTGCTAACGTGTTTTGCCACGTTAGCAGGTTCACCTGGGTGTCATTTTTCCATCACTGCCGTTTGGAGCTGGAGCTAATTGAAACACGAATCCTTTCCCATTACAGACAAAAGCCAGATGTGAGTGGGTTTTTTGACCAGTTGAAAAGGAGCTGTAAGTGATTGGACTGTGGGACACACACACACACAAACACACACACACACACACACACACAAACACACACACACACACACACACACACACACACACACACACACACACACACACACACACACACAGGAGGAACATGGTAACAAACCAAGAACCTTCTTGCTGTGATGCTGCTGTGCTAGCCACTGGACCACCGAGCTGCGTGAGAGATCAAAACTATCTCTAGCAACTTCTAACATAGGCCAAGACAAATTAATATATATACACACCGGTACATTATTGTCACTTAAACAGATAAGATAAGATAAGGCGTTGCTGATTCCACATCAGGGAAATTCACAGATTTACTTGTGCCCTGTCTTGGTCTCCAGGTCTATCACAGGGCTAGCACCCTTTCACACTCATTGTATGTGCTAGTTCCATCTATGCTTTTGGACTCAGGGTGAACTACATGCAGGAGAGTTGAATGACTAATCAAACTAAACGACTGACCGGGCTTTAGGTGTGCGTCTTGTGCATCTCAATCCTCACGTTTTTGTCTGTCTCAGTTCTTTATTCGTGTCTGTGTGTGACCGTCTGTTTCCTTTTGGTACATTTAGTGAGTCTTTATGTGCAGAGGGGGAGACGAGAGGTGAGTCATCTTTGCACTGATGTTTCGTTGAACACTCCAACTGTGGGACCACACAGTCAAGACATATTCATATTCTATCGGTAGTGGCTCTAAATTAAAAGTACATATGCACTGGTCTGCAGCAGGGGGATGTATTCACAAGACATACTGATGTGGAAAATTGGGTTGCTCAGGGGTTTGCAATGGTGGTTCCAGCAGAGGTGGATATTCCCACTCTTCACCATTCTGTTCGCTTCTCCTCCCCTGGACTGTGAGATATTGAAAATGCAGACGACACGGGGGGGACGAATCGTTTGGTGGAATAAAAAATAATAAGAATCATTATGTCTTCCTCACTTGACTAAATTAGTTGCTTTTTCTATAGTTTCTGTATTTTAAATTTCAATTGCATTTGCCCCGTTTTAATGACTCTTCCTTACAGCAGCTATCATGCTGCCATTTAGACTTAGGCAGAGTAGCTTCAAGACAAAGTAGCACCCCACAGAGCAGCTGAGGAAGTTTAACAGCAGAGGCATACGTGGTGATACCAGAGGTAGATATATCGTGTCTGTGATAATAACTGTCAGAGCAGCTGCAGTGGGCTTCCTGATAGTCTGCATCAGCTATTCCAAAATAGAACAAAAGCAGATAAGACTCTAATCTCAGTAATGGCTGAAATGGCTTTTCTGTCCCCATGGAAACGGATAAGGGTCAGTAAGCCATGATTGTCCCAGTGTGATCCCAGACAACAAAATGGTGGTAAGGCGGGAAATATAGTGCGGCTGTCCTCAGAGAGCAGTGGAGGAATTTGAAACTTGATTTCACTAGCATTGTACTTGAAATTGAATTGTATGCTTGAAAGCAGTGTTTTTTTTCCATCTTTCTCTCCATCTAATCCCTGCTCGCACAACCACCGCTGGTGTACAAATACTCACTTTTCACTAACAAGACAAATGGAATTACCTGGCTCAACAGGGACGGACCGTGCCAAAGATTGCGTCTCGCACTCGGTGGACCGGTGTTTACGCCGTTTCTCGACCGTACACATGAGGCACGCCGCGGCTAATTGCGAATTACTTTGACTGATAAATTTGACTGCAAATCTATACAATTGCCGGAGCAGGCGGTGAAACCACTCGGGAAGCCAACGCTTGTGATGTGATTTAGGCATTGTGGGATTTAAAAAAATGTGGATATGAAAGGATTCTTTTTCTCAAATCCTACGGATTTAATGTGGAAATGCAGTGAGTCAGAGGGGAATGTTGTCGCCATAAAGAATTCAAGGATCCAATTATGTTTTCAGAGTTTTCTACCTCTATACCTCAATCATCCTGAGAACAGAAAGAAAGAGAGAGCAACCGGAAGAGATGTGAAAGAAGAGTGAGAAGATAGATATTATTCTTTGACCTGGAGTTAATCAACAAGAGATGCCATTCATCTTGATGGGCTGTAGTGCGTCGTACTGCTTCCACTGTTAGCTCGGGCCCACAACCACCTCAATTACTGCCTGTTTAATTCAGCAGTGGCCACTTCATCAGTCCCCAGCTTTGTTATTCACAGGAACATTTGATTTAGCGCGGCGCACGGCTTTAATAGGGTAAACATTGAAAGTCACAATTACAAACAGGCTGCCACTGCGGATCCCCCTTTGTTAAATTTCCTCCACGATAGGTTGCAGGGGTAAACTTCATCCTGCCACTCAGAGGACACACTATCTACATACACAAATTAAGCCTGGATTCATCTCTCTGTAGATATAAGCTTCATACTCTTCATGTGTACACAAATGGGTTTCAAGAAACAGCGGGTGCCTGCCGCAAATTGGAACGGCCTGAAGACTGTAGCCAAGCGTGAGCTGTAATATAAGCACTAATGTTTGATATGCTATCCACAGTAATGGGCACAGTGAGCGCAGATGGGAGTTGATGAACTGATGAGATTGTTTTGATATACAGTAAATCCCCGGGCAAAATCTATGTATCACTACCTGCTCTCGCCTTTTTCTTCAATTTACCTTGGTTCTTTTCGAGGTTCCGAGTTTTTTACCAGTCAAACTTGAGATTGGCTCCGTGAAGTGGGCGGAAAAATGTCTGACAGCAGTGACTCAGTTGTTTGTGGGAACGACTCTCAAGGTATTCCCATCCTCTCTGCTGCAGGGCCAGTATGTTACAGTGTGAACAGTTCACATAAGACACAATTCTGTGACACACAACAAAGAAAAGAAACAAACAAATCTAAGGAAAATACTGTATCTTGTTAATAAGACCATACATTACATGTAGAATGTAATTACACCAGTGCTACACAGTTGTGGGTAGATGTGTTGTAACCATGCATCGGGAAGTTTTATTCCAATTTGCATCAAACTTGGTAAATTGCCTGGGGGTAAGTTCTGGACTTTATTGATTTATATATTTCAAACCTGTCAAAGGTCAATGTCAGCGCATGGGAGCAGAGTTTTACCTAATGCTAATGCATTGGAACTACAGTGAAAGCACATATATATATGTATACAACTAAAATGAAGTCAAATGTTACCAATAAAGAATGAAAAATGTATAAATGTTTACTTGGATTTGAATTGAGCAAACTTTAAATCAGGCTTGAAGATTTCTCTAAATATGCTTAGTGTTGCTCAGGAAATGATTTATTGATGCTAAGTGTTTGTCTATCACCAACGGTTTTGTTGTTTTCTCCATCGGCATGGTGTGTGGGATTTTAAAGTGTTTGCACTGTGAAACCGATCACACTACCAAAAAATGCATTTTGGTAGTTATTAGCAGCAAAACATTCATGAATTAAATTGACCCAGAATGAGAAAGTGAGTTTAAGCATGAGTCATACTTAGTTTCTATTTTCTATGCCCATGGACTTGTATATTTGACTTTTTAGGAAAGAACCAGATATTTTCTAACCCAGTTGCTCCTCTCTTGTTCTGATAATTCACCGGGAGGAGGACCGCAGGGCTCTCATGGTCATCTAAGCCTGTGGACGTCATCTGACACGGTCTGAGTAGAAAATGAGCGTGGCTTTAGTCTCCAGGGCCCTGGAAGATGATTAACTGCACATTCTTAATAAATGGCTTAAATTTCTCTCCTATTCACCATTAAATGAAACCATATGCTCATTCTCGTCGAAACACAGAATGTAAAATTACTGCAAATGTGTGCAGCATGGCGCCAAGCAGAGGTCTTGGCTGGACACCTAACCATCAGGGACTGAGCCCAGATTCATCTCCTTCAAAAAAAACTTCAAAAACCAACTTTAAAAAATACTTTTTCCTGTAAATCCATTGTTTCAAGTTTATATTTTAGGCTTCCTTACACTCAGGGAATGTGTTTCAGCTACCTCTCAATTTGCACTACAGTGTGTGAAGAAGGCTGCACGATGAAAATGGCAACTTCATTTACATTGCAAACTGATGAAGCCATTTCTGAAAGGGTGATTGTTCGTCCACCTGCTGAACTCTATTGATATGTTCATGTCTAAAATCCCCATGTCCAACGACCTACACTGATGTGTGAGCCACACATCTAAACCATTTACTCACAGTTTATATTTCCTGGTTCAGTCCAACGTCAACTCACGGATTGAGGACGTGAGACTAGCTTGAGTGACACTCTGACAAATGACTCCACTTAACTTCCCACTTGTTATTCATGACTTGAGACTCGACTTAGATGAGAACGAATTTGAGTTGTTTTTTTATTGCATTTGTTTGTATTTTCCTGAATACTGATTTTGTAATCGTCTAAATCTGAACCTGTCTCTCCTTTGTGGTGGAAATCTGGAAATAAAAGAGGCTGTAAACACCAAAGTTATCTACGTGTATTTAATAAGGGGCTTTCTGCAGAAAGGATCAACACAGAGAAACCACAATCTTAGAGTGAAGATGCAGGACAGTCAAACACAGTGATCGTATATAAGAGGACTAGGGCTGTCTCTATGAACCCAATCCAAACTGTTTCTGTAAACACAGGATGGGAGAGGAATCCCTCTGACTGACAACTGATTTACATATGCTTCCTTTGGAGATAAACAGACATACATTCAGTTATTTAGGGAGTCTAAAGGGTCTGATAGTTTCCCGGTCATACCATTCAGACCATTAAAACAGTCATAAAGTATTTACACAGGTTGTATATGTATGTAGATATAGGTCATAAAACTTACTTTTCAACTACAACATAGGTTTCACACGTACTTAGTTAATTTTTCAATTACATTTTTTTTCCTCACACTGATTCTGTGAGTTCGAATTTGTCTTACATAAACCCCACCAAACTAAGAATTGACTGTGCCAATGGTACAGAGGCATTCCCATGTATTTTCTTTTAGAACTTCTCTGGTCTTCATGGGAGATACTCAGTTATAAGCAAGGCTATAGAAAGAAATCTTCAGGCCTGGAGCCCTGAACGCCCAGTTCGGGTGACGTCCGTCGCTCCAAGTGAAAAAGAAAGGACAGTTGAGCCACAGAGGAGAGATGAGTGATCAGAAATGTCACTTTGACTCCTGCCTCCTTTTGCTTTGATTTGATACGGACATAATTCGAAGCGACAGCTGAGCAGTCAAAGACATCCCCCCCACTCACCCATTGGCACGACTGCAGACCACCCTCTCAGCATCATCTCTGTTTTACACAGATTTATACACACGCACGCAATACGCACATAAACACACACACAGACACACAAACACACACACACAGACTCACTCACTCACACCTCTTTGTGAAGGTGGACTGAGGAGTAGATATTCGGAGCGTGACCAAAAGTGTCGTGCAGCAGCAGCAGATGTTATGTAACAGTGTTGTCCCTGCCTGGTTTGCTCTCTCTCTCTCTCTCTCTCTCTCTCTCTCTCTCTCTCTCTCTCTCTCTCTCTCTCTCTCTCTCTCTCTCTCTCTCTCTCTCTCTCTCACTCACTCATTGGCTCTAACCTCTAGAGAGTGGGAGTGAGGACTCAGCAAAAAAACAGCTGGACACCCATGAAAATCACATGTACTCTCATCTCCTCACACTGTCACATGTTGTTGAGGCTCTAATCAACACCTTGGCTTATTGGATGAAAACTGTGGGCAAGAGCGGTGAAACAGCAGTTAGGGCTCTTTTCTGCTGCCCTAACGTATGAAAACGATGTAACCGTCTCAGCTAACGTACTTCCGTGTGTCCTTTATGCTGGCATGAATCCTATATAATCAATACTTCAACTAGGTCTTTGTGGCCATTCATTTAAATACATGGGGGCATTCTTTGTTGGAATTTCTTTCCTGTTTCCACGATCCTTTGGCTAGATCTATTGGCTAAACTGCCCCCATGATTTCTGGTGGAACTGCTCCTGTTGGGTCTAAATCCTTAAGCTTACTGAAGACGTTCACTAATACAGAGGAAACAAACACAGAGTACGGAAGGCTCTGTCCATGTCTGTACGTGTTTCTAACGTTGAGCATAAATAAGCCTTTGGAAGAACAGATGTGTTGTGCGCAATTCGCAATAATTACATTTTTTTAGGGCGATTCCTATTTTAGATTCTGCTTATTTAGTAATTTCCAATTCCATTTGCCAACTGAGACTGGGATGGATTCTTATTTTTTGTGACAAATTCAGAAAATTATTATTGCTATTACCAGTAATAACAGACGAATGAAAGAGGGAGAGGCTGCCAGAATAGCTCAAAATCATAAACACAAGACACAACTTGCGTCTTTTGCACTTCCCTTTTCTTACAGACTGGGCAATGTGTAGGTGTGTCATGCTAAACTAATCAGCTGCTGGCCAAAGCTCCAGATTCTAGACAGACATGAGGGTGATAGCAGGTTTTATTCAATCCAACACGAGGCAAGAAGGTGAGTGTGTATTTCCCAAAACGTTGGGTTGTTCCACGAACTGAAAGGTTTGAAGATTCCCAGATATCAGTGATAAGGGCAAAAAAGTAGGCACTTTTCAAAGTCTCACAGAGTTTGATAATTCTTATGTATAGATTTATTCAAAGCCATTACCAGAGTGCGTGATCTTTAGACCTCCTCTTGTTAACATAGTGAACCAGCTGAATTGGGATCAGTGCTCAGTCGGTGCACCCTCTACTTACACAAGCTTATTGCATTACCACCATCCCAGCATGTGAAGTAGGACAGTACATTTATTTAGGGATCATCTGTCCGCGAGTCCACAATGTATTAAGTATCCTGCACTGGGGAGAGGGGCGGATGTGCAGGCATTGTGGAGGAGGGGTAACAGTCGGAATAACTTTACAACATCTGCGCGAGATAATACATTTACAGGGGATAAGCTGAACGTCTGTAGATTTCCCTTGGTACGCCTCGCTGCGTGTTGTCCTACTCAGGGACAGGAAACAAGACTCAGATAGTTTCCTAGAAATTTATTTTGCTGTTTGCTCTTTTTGCTGTGATTGCGGTAGTTTTGTCCTACACAATTTTGTTGTCAGGTTGCAAAGAAATGATATCATTGTATGATTACAAGGAGTGGCATCAGTGTGTCGGTGTGTGTGGGGTCTACTGTACATCTGGGGGCCCCCCTGGGGCAGACAGTGGCTCTGTAAGCTCCTTTAGCAGGGAGATAACCCCATGAGGAGATTAGTTTGGGGTTTGAGGGCAGTTACACCCTCTGTCCTGTCTGTGCGCCCGACAGTCACTCACACTGGGGATCAAAACCACTAAATCCCTGCTAGATCCTGGCTGCACCGTCAAAGAGTGACATTCAGACCCCCACTCGCCCCCCAGAACACACACAGACACAAGCAACACTGTACAAACACGTATGTGGTGCATACAAACACACACATCCTCATGCACCCTAGAAGCCATCAGTGGTTATTCTGATTATTCTGATTGGGAGGACGAGTCAGAAATTACTGCGACAGACTAACAATAGATTTATTTTATACAGTCGCTTTCCAGGACATCACATAATTGAGGCAATCCACTTTTCTCTGCATTTTACAAATGAGTTTTTAGTCGAGTTGTGAGTGCTCCGGGGTTGTTGGCTTTTTCGTCTGACATGTTTTCCAAAGCATCATTAAAACTCAAATTGACTTGCTGTGATGTCTGTGCACTCTGGTCTCTAACCTCAACCACAGTCTGAATGTGGGATGTCTTCTTTTTCATCTCCTCATCTGATGCATTTCCTTTGTGGCTGTCATGGCACAGTATGTGCAGTCAGGGTGCACGTTGTACAGTGCGTGACTTTGTGAGCCATTAAAGTGGTTTGAACAGAGGAAAAACTATCTGGCAAATGTCAGGTCCTTAATAATGAAACTAATTTGAAAGTCATTCTGAAACAAAATTACAGAGGGACTGTGTGTCTCTAGGATTATTGCACAGTAACGTATTTGGTAAGGGATGAAATTAGCATGAATTAAAGACATTTCAATTTGAAATACTCCAACTGAAGAACTTACTGGAAATGAATGAGATAAATGTGAGAGTAGCATACAAAAAAAGGACCATTAGTCTTTTCTATCCATCCATCCATTATCTATATCATCTATCCTGTTAAGGGCTGTTGGGGGCTGGCGCCAGTCCCAGGTTGAGAAGATGTGAGGTTCCCCCTGGTCAGGTTGCCGGCGTACGACAGGGCTGACACAGTGATAAACAGCCACTCACACTCGCATTGACTCCTGTAGTCATTTTAGAATCACCAATTAACCTTACCCCTGACTGCAATCTTTAGACTGGAGGAGGAAGCTAGGGTACATAAAGAAAATCCACATAGACATGAGGAGAACACAGAGACCCCCCACAAAAGAAAGGCCCTGGGCAAATCAGGATTGAACCAGGCGACAGGGCTATAACCAATGCACTGGTCCCTGGGCTATTAACTGCTGAATCACTTTAGAGTTTGTAGTTTCACTCCCTCACCAGGCTGGTGTCTTCTTTTTCCAAAACCAAAAATACAAGAGCAAAAGCACTGGATGTAGATGATGGTACCTGAAAAGCAAATTAACTAATAAAGAGAGACGGTGGTCTAGTGGCAGAAACTTGGACTATGGGCAGAGAAGGTCTCTGGTTCGTCTCTGGTTCAACTCCACGGAGAGACAACAAAAAGACGAACCTGGATTGATCTGTCCAAAAATCCAAGAGTCCCCCTACCCTGTCTAGTGCCCCTGAGCAAGGCACCTTACTCCCCCAACATCTGCTCCCCGAGCGCCTGTACGTGGCTGCTCACTGCTCTGTGTGTACTGCACAAGATGGGTCAAAAGCAGAGATTAAATTTCCCTACCTGCATGAGTGTGCCTTTGCATGACTGTGCATGTGTTTGGGACGAATAAATGCATCTTAATCTTAATCTTAAAACACACATAACAAGTGCAATACCCTCACTCACTGATTCTGAAACTCAACATTCCAGCTAACATTTCATGATTAGTGCCTGATCTGCCATCAACCCCCAGAGCATGCTCGATGGAACAACTAGTGCTAAGGTCGTTTGTTGTGTGTTACTCTGTCCTCCTCTTTATTGGATTAGAGGAACCTCTTCAAAAAGTGTGTGAAGAGGCAACATCCGCTCAGGAAAACCCCCATAAAAGTCTTGGTCTCAAACCATCGAATGTCCTCACAACATTTATAGTTAATAAAGGCTTACACAGAATCATAATTAACACTCCATATCTGGCAGAGCAAGCTTGGTAGTTTGGACAAGAAGTGAAGAACATGTGACATTGGGGAAAATGACTCCAACGTAATTTAATCATGTAAGACCCAGAGAAAGACTGATATGGCCCAAACACTTTTGTAATTTGTGTTAAGTACAAGTCGGAGCACGGTGTGAGAGCAAGGGGAGAGTCCGTGGGCCGGGGCTGTTGGCCTGTCATGATTGGGTAATGGGCCTAATGTCCCATGCAGTGCTAATCCTGCCTCCCAGATGGATGATGATGAGGTAATGGGTGGAGGCAGAAACCAGGGTTTTCCCCCGGGGGCCGGAAGAGAGGAAGAAAACACCGTGATGCTGACATTGTCTACAAGTGTGGAGGGAGGGACCATGGGTGGGAGGGGAAAATGCAAAAAGAGATGGAAATAATGCTGGTGTGAAAATGACAAAGCACACCTTCTGGCAAATAGGAAAACTTGCTGTGCATACACTAAAAACGGGTATAAAATGAGTGATCCTAGGTTTGGCCCTTTTTTTATTATGTCCTACACAGCTTTCTAATTTCTGCCTTCGAGAGAGAGTCGCTCATATTTCCAAATAATAATGGAACTGTCTAAGACCACAACAGGTGCTTGAAATGTACTTTGAAACAGGAAGAATAATTCTCCAATCAGGCCATGACCATAAATACGCCGAGTCTTGGCTGAAAGTGGATATGAGTGATTGCTTGTGTACACAGCCAAGACATTCAACAAGTGCTTACAGGCAAAACATTAGCATCACTGAAGAGCTAGATGCCAAAACGTCTTCTTTTTTTTTTTTACTTCTCTTGGGCCTCATCTTCTTCTGCTGCTTTGCTGCCTCATCCACAAATGTGTGACAGACCATTCACACAAATCAGTGTGAAGAGGGGGTGATAGTAGTAAAAGGGCGGGGGGGCAGGAAAACAAAGATGTGCCTGTGCATCTGCTGCGGAACCGACTTGAAGAACTTCCTCAGACTAGTGCAGACACGGGAAGGTTAAAAGGACGGAGAGTGAGCAACAGAGAGAGAGATCGAGTCAAAGTCAGAGGGAAAGATGAAAGAGGTTTTCTTCTATCCCTCCGTCGACCCCAGGGCTGGATTGATAGCTGTCGCCTGCTGAGCTCGGCCTCCTTCTCGGGGGCCACAGTTAAAGGTATGACTACTGACGAGGCCGAGAGTGTGTGAGAGTATAATCAAAGAAAACTGGATGAGTCGACTGGTTAGATCAATACTCCGTGACCCACAGCCGTTCTCCTCTCGAGGTCATCATAGGATTAATTGCTCAGAATAATAATAACTCATGCGATTAGACCAACAGGCGAGTGTTCCAAATATTAATGTGGCACCAAACACAGAGCTCCACTCTACAGGAGACGGTGATAGAAAGCCCCTCTCAGGAGCTCATCATGTTAGTAACTGCTAATGTCAATGGAGAGACTGCACTTATGCTTATGTGTGTGTGTGTGTGTGTGTGTAGGCGTGATTGTGTATGTGCAGAAGACAACACAAAGCCACAGAATTAATGGTGCATCAATGTACCTGGAGGCTGTTACTTTCACAGCTGGGCAGAGGACAACAGTGAGTCCTTATGTGTCTAATGAAAGCAGAAAACGAACTAACACACAAACCTACCACACAGGGCATGTGAGCATATACCTGCACACACACACACACACACACACACACACACACACACACACACACAAACACACGCGGGCGAGTGTCTGTGCTGCTATCGGAAGTGTTTTGCCAGAAAAACATTCTCATGGTGAAAGTTAATTAGGTTGCCTAATTCACTGAATTGTCTCTGCTTCTTTGTAGTTAATTGCTGATTTTCTGAGATAACTGCATCCAAAGCTTTTGATGGAGGGAATTCTGTGAGCACCATCTTTCAGCCCACTCTAACATTGTGATTTTGGAAGGAAGTGCAAAGAGCTACAGTCTATTAAATGTCTTATTCTTCAATTCGTGCAATTTAGAGTGTAGTTGCATCAAACATTGACTTTTAATCAGCAGTATAAACAGGTTTCTTTAGAGTTAATACTATTATTCATAACTGAATTTAAACTCACTTCTTATCTTATAACTTCAGAACCATTTTGGAGTGTTCCTAAACTTTCCAGAGGTCAAAATATGGCTTATTGTACAGATTGTATCATGTTAATTGTTGCCAGTGCATTAAACTGACATTTTGAGGTTTTAGGACATTTGTAGTTTAAATAAAAATGTTTTCTCTTCTGGAAAGTGGCAGAATTGAAGAGTATTATTAGAAAATGATGTGTTGAGAGATAAGAATCTGTATCTCAAGTGTGTGTTCGGTTTTTCAAGTGTACTTAGGATTCTGATGTGTACAAGAATCTGTAAACGTGCAAACAAGTATGTCAATAAGAACTGAGATTTGTGAATGCATTAAAGAATCTGTAAAAATGCTAACTAATGAGATTTCTTTTTGCTGAAAATAAACTGAAAAAGGGGAGAAAATATGTATATTTACATGTGCAAACAAATCTGCATGTCACCACTAACTTTTAGAGACATCCACAGTAACCAGTCAGCTGTGCCAGCACTGTGGAATGTGGATCAAATGTGTGTGTGTGTTTGAATCTGTGTGCACCAGTCAAACAGACAGAGGATGAGTCAGGCTCCCTGCTGCGCTTGAAGTTCCCTCAACGACACTCTCACGGGAAGTCATCTCGCTTTCTGCCAGACAGGAAACCTAAGGCGGGAGAGAAACACTTGCTGATATTTTCAGGTAAACCAAATTCCTTTTTTGTTCAATATTGACCTGTTTTCTCTTTGTTTCCTTTAACCCCCCCCCCCCGCTTTGCCGAATCATCCACTAACGACCCCCCCTCCCCAACTCCTCCTGGCTGCTCGTCTGCCCTTTTTGGCATGATGGTTCATGTCTGTCCTGATGCAGGAACAGTTTTCACAGTTCCTCCAAACAATCTCGCACTAATGGAAATCTTCCATATTGCATGATGAAACCCTCTGGCTGCTGTTGACGGCCTGCTAGTTGAGATTGGTGTAAATGAGAGGTGGACAACTGCAGCCGAGAGAGAGAGAGCTTGGCAAGGTGGTAATGAACAGAACCTTGTCTCATTGTAGGTGAGACAAGGTTTAGAAGTTTCCTACAGGAAGATGAAATAGTACAAAACATTTTCATATTTCATTAATGGTTGAAAATGGAAAATAACAATGTGCAAATGCAGCTCACGAAAGTAATTTGCATGTCAAAATCCAGACAAAAGGCTGTTACACACGTTGCAAGACAGGAATCAGAAGTTGCCACATCCATGTCAAGTGCAAGTGATTTAAAATTCTCAAAATTCACACAAGCAAAAAAAAAAGTGTTGATCGCAATTTTTCCCCTCATGAATATTTTGCAGCCTTTGCACAAACAGTCTGATGGTATTCATCAAGTCATATTTAATTCATCGGTGTCTAAGTTCTTCAGCCGAGAACCGGAGCTTCGCATGAAAAGCCTTCAGCTCTGTGAGTCTGGCCTTGGTGTTCCAGTCCACCCCCAGCAGGTGAAAGTAGCAGCCAGAGGGAATCCTGTTTACTCTCTCGCTCCATCTCTCTAAAGCCCTGCTATATAGATGGGACTGGCTTATGCAAAGTGTCTTTTCACCCACCTCTGAGCAAACAAAGACGGGAATAGACTTAGCTGGTGTGAAAGGGATTTGTCTTTGTTTGGGGCTATTGTAACAAAAAAAAAAAGGAAAATAAAATGGCTACCATCCCTGTGCTATGTTCTTGCATGGCTCTTACTTGATGTCACAGGTGACTAAAAAATCTTCTCCCCATACCTAACATTCTGGATGGGAAAAAGTAAATTGGATTTAATGACCTTTGAACCCTAATTTTGTGCTAACACAAAAGTGACTGCCTTGGCCTGTCATCAAGCTGTGACAGCAGACCTCGATCATACAGCAAGTCATGTATTACATCCCCTCACACACACACTCACACACACTCACACACACACACACACACACACACACACACACACACACACACACACACACACACACACACACACACACACACACACACAAACACACACGCACACACAGCTCTGGCTCTTTTGCCTTAACTTATCGTCTCTCTTAGCTCTTGTCCATCTCCTCCGGAATATCCCACGTCTTTCCATTTACCCCCCCCACCCCGACAACCTCTGGCCTCATTACGGGAAAGCTTTAGCGTGCACAATGATGCATGCCCACAAACTGCATCGTGAGTGTGTGAGCATCAAACGCCAGCGTAATAGGGAGAGACGAAAGAGGAGGGGAAAGAGGGAGTGAGTGAGTGAGAGAGAGGGAAAGAGAGGCAGGTCTGAAGCACTGGGGCTGCCTCTGTGCAACAAGCCCCAGGGACAGGCCCATTTCCTCCCATTAAAGACTATTTGCTGTGATCCAATATTTGAAAGGTACCGCAGGAAAAACACATCTACTGTAATACAGCTCAGCTTTCTGGTAAAATGTGCACCGCAGTCTTTTAGACCAAAATACAACACGTGAAAGGCAATAATACTGGGGAGCTTATATTTGAAGTAATAAGGGTTATGGGAGGTTGGTGACACATCGAGAACAGAGGCTATTTGGCTTTGAGAGGTAAAATTGCCTGTCCACAAAGTGGCTGTGAACAATGGGACTCAGGTACAGAGGTTACTAACTCTATTTAAAAAAAATCCCACACAAGAGGCATTCAGGGGAAAGAGTCAGTCAGTTTAAAATGGCAACACTTCATGTGCTTGATTAAAAGATGGACTAGAGAAGAACACCACATACAGTGGAGTCCAAAAGTCAGAGACCACTGTTCCAAGGGTATTGGCCTCAGACTTTACAGGCTATGAAGGATGTGTAGCACACTAGAGTCCATAATATGGATTGATATTATGATGTTAGGATTCAAGGATCAAGTGAAGAATAACTTTATTTTGGAGATTCAAGAGCGGATAATTCCCACAGTGTTTGACCTTGGATATTCAGAGAGGACGGCGACATACAAGTTAGTGTACAAAGAACGTGTGAGCATAAAATAGAGGAAGAAACTTCCAAAACAAATTACACTACATCACTCGTACATTCATATCACCTCTAACTCAAGTGGGTAACTTAGCAAGATCATGTCAATGTCCCAACTTGTATTACCTTCCGTGTCTTATAATAAAAAAAAATAGCAAATCCTGGACTTGATTTCATTTTAAAACAATACATTTGAATATCTCATCAAAATAAAAGTGACTCTTAATTTTGCATAGAGGCAACATTCTCCGATTTCCAGACAAAGTAGGGACTTGAAGGTAGCTCTCCATTACTGAACGACACACTCTTTCAGTTTTAGGACTAAATCAGGACCTATATTTTAGGGTCTTCCTGTCAAATATCCAGTTCAAACTAACTTTAACCAAATTTCGCACATAGACTTTTTTATAAGTGTGTATGACTTTTAATATGAAGAGTTTAGTGTCCATGCTCTGCTCCCTCTTCCATTTTGAATGCGTTACAAAGACCATTCCCACACATACTGCTGGATCGTATGGCAGCATGTTCGTAAGAGTGAGTCTATCCTTCTGAGTTTTCTTTGCTTTATGAACATGGATAAGTTCAATGTCATGGGAATCTATAGGACATGTTCATACTATAAACTTGGGTTATCTTGTAAGTATATACTGTATTTATATAGACTCAACTCTTGGTGAAGAGGCCTGGACACTGACCTTTGGCTGTTGTGGATTATATGCAATCGGGGTCTGTACTATTTAAGCACTATGTCATTTTATGGTTGATACGTTTTCAGATAGGATCTGTGACTGAAATATCGACCTCGTCTGTAAATCCATACAGGTGATAAATGTATACTGGAATTAACTTTTCTCTCTGTTTACATTTTGCACAGCCTCAACTGTCCATCAGCCGACATTCAGAGGTATACCATCAGTTTCTCTAAAAGATACTTAACCTGCAATTTTTGACAAATCCATTTGAAAAGGGTTAGCAGGTTTACGGCAGTATGTTCCGAATCGTCACTTTTCTAATCATCCGGATGAAAAATGAACCCTGTTGTCATGTCGCAGCAGTGTTTTCCCATCCACACAGTCGGCAGGCTGCCCAACTCGTTTTGACCAAGGAAACAGGTCTATGGACAGATTGGAATACTTTTTAGTTTGGATAATTACAAGAGACTCCAGGGATTCAAGAAGTCCATCAGTGGTAAGTGTTCTTAAAGATCCATCAGGGATTTTCAAACAACAAAGATGAACATATCTTAATGTATAATCATAGGCTATATGAGAGGCACCAATACCATCCACCCTTCCGCCACGCTGCTAGCATGACTACAAACCTGAAAAAATATGTCACGACAACACTTATTCAACTGACCAGAGAATATAAACAGGAATTTTCACACAGAGATGCTGAACTATAGGAATAACTCCCCGGGTTATCTTGCATCAGCACTTCATCACAGCAGGCTCTGAGTGTAAGCATCCTGGCAGACAGAGAGACATGCACATTCATTAAATAATGTGCAGGTACCTTGAGAAAGGACCCAATTGATCAGCTTTTTAAGTTTTTTCTTAGTTTCTCTCATCACTCGCTCACTGCAGTTGTTGGAGTGCTTTACTTCCCCCTGCATAGACACAGAGACTTCACATAACCAGCAGGTCCAACACACGTTCTACCCGGCCATCGAAACAGCCACAGAGGCACAAACGGCCAACCTCCAGATAAGGGGCTGGCCTGCCAGTCATCCACACAGACATCCAGCCAGACAGGCAGCCAGGCAGGTTTCCATTATGTTCTGGGCTGTGAGTGCTGATTGCCCGCCACTGCTGCCTGTGTCAGGATTAGCCATTGTGGCCGGATGAGAGTGGATGGGCTCAGAGCCCGAGCTGATGCTGAAAAACCCTTCCTCTGTACGCGTGGAGGGGTCGGAGCATATTCACTGTGGACTGAGTAAACATTTGGGGAAGATACGCACCAACACACATGCCGCCTCGTAACCACACAGGCTCTCGAAATCTCACGCGTGCATACAAAAAAAATGACAATCAGTGCTGTGTGTCGGTAAGTGTGTATGCGTGCGCACATGCAGACAAGTGAGCGGCAACACAGCAACACAAACAGGCTGGTCCCTCTGCTGCTGTCTCTCTGCGTCTATCCTCTTGCTCGTCCCTCCTTTTCCCAGAAAAATGAGAGCCAGGCAGCAGGGCTGGACCCACGCCCCATCGGAGTGGTCAGCACAGGATTAGCTGAGGGAGAGAGCGTGACCACGAGCCTGTTTGCCACTGTGCACTGTCGTTATTGAAATGCATTACACGCGCCACACAGAGCCTCTGGACCCAAATTGCCGTTGACTTAATTACTCCGAGAGCACGATGTGGCCATGGCACATTTTTTATAATTTCTTCCCCTTCTCGCCCCAGTCCCTGCTCCCATTGGTTTGGGAGACCTGCACAAACTCGGGCTCCCTCCTGGAGCTCTCTGTTTGCAAAATGTTTCACACTGTGTTGGTGATTGTGTGCATGTGTTGGAAGGAGTGTAATAAAGAGAAAAGGAGAAAAAGAGAAAAACAACCTTAAACCAGAATAAATATAAAGACGTTTTACCTGACAGCCAAATCTGCCTCCACTTACGAAACACATACCTGGGGACCCATTAAAGATCCCTTAGAGCAGCCATTTTCTAAAAGCACCTTTGAGGAACATCAAACTCAGAGCAACCCCGCTTCTTCTCAGCGCACCACACCACGATGCACTCTCCACTCACGTCAGGTTCAATTAGCGCCTAGATCAGATTTTACAACGAGCAAACTGTTGCACTGGCAGCTGCACACAGACCTCCTCCTGGTTGGCTGCGCGCTACACTTAACTTTCTCAGCAGCATCGCTCAAGGCCGTATGACTTGACTGCATGAATTATGTATACGCTCACATTCTGCTTCAGCTTATAGGCTGGAGCAGTCACGAGCATCTGTGGCCACCCGTGTCCAATGAGGGCCTTGATACAGCATGTCCAAGTCCCCAGGGGTGAGAGGTCACAAAAGTTCAAGTCCAGGTAGATAATATTACCAATAGATGTTAGCTACTGGTCTGATGCGAGTCCCCCGGGAGGAACGGGAAATGGGATATGCGCCGAGGAGAGTTGACAGGCCTGCAGGGAAGGGGAAATAAGGGAGGAATGAAGAAGAAGAACAGTTCTGCAATGGGAGGGGAAAGGGGAGAAGATAAAGACAGAGAAAAAATAAACCGTGATGAGGGAGTAACAGACTGAGAGTCCTTGGTGTAGTCACGCAAGCATGCATTAAAATGCCGGCTCTGTACGGGAGAAACACCAGGGGGAGAGCACACGGCACAGGGCAGCTTCATGACTCTATCTGCGCTGGATAATCACACACGTGCACATGCAAATATATATACACATGCATATATGCACAAGCGTACACAGGTTGTCAAATCGCATTAGCTGCACAGAGCTTCGTTGACATCCTGTAGATGGACTGCATATAATATATACAGTTATCACCCCCTGAGAAAAGATAAAGCCGTGTAACTTTAACATGATGTGATGTTACCCCACAACTCAGCAGTTTCAGTTCCCTCTCTGCTTGGTGTAAGAAAAATTATTTTTAAACTGGCACCTAAACATCGGCGTGCAACACTCTCCCACTGACACTGATGGATGAAACTTTGGCGTCTGAGTATTGAGAAGCAAAGGAAACAAAAACGCGGAATGACCCCTCCCCCCTCTCTCTCCCATAAGGCGGCACACTGGGGCACATATGGTAAGGTAGGTTTATCTCAGAAGTGCATTTATCTACTTTAGAAGTCTCTCTGGGGGGGGGGGGGGGGGGGGGTAAATGATACCACCTGTGGTCACCAGGGAAATTAAATAGATTATTTTCTCAGTGTGCTGCGGTACAGATGGCACGGGAGCCCTGACTTCCAATTGTTTATTCATGTAATCAACACTCGCGTGGTGGATTACAAGATAGATTTTTATATTTACCCTTTGCCACTGCTTGAGCGGTTCTTTCCGAATCCGGCTACTGTACATTCGAAACCTGCACAGTGAGAGAAACCCTTGACTTTCCTGGAGCATCCCAGCCCTCCATTGTATTATTCATCTCAGTTGCTGTTCTCTTTTGGCGGTGGATAAAGGTGGAGTTACATCAAGAGGCTTAACAAGATCACAAAGCAAAAACAATGTGTGAAAAGCAGGTGAGTGGCAAGAGGGCCTTGACGGTGTGAGGTGCAAACTAGGCCCCGGGGACTGACTCACTGTGAAATCACACAAATAGCCAAACGTGCAAAGCAAGAATCAGGTACGCACATGTAAAAAGCAACGCAAACACCTGACATAAGCGAGCACGAATCCATAGCAGATGTGTGTACAAGGAATCTCAAGCACACAAATGTATAACACACACATATATGAAGGGGGATAGGGAGGAGAAATGAGGGGGAGACAGAAACAAATAATAGTGAAGAATAGAAGCGGATGGAAACCCCAAAGAAACACGTTTTATCATCTTTGTCTGCCTGAGACCAATTTAAAGGGTTTGGAGAGCACGAGGGAGGCCTGTGTGTGCATTGATTTCTTCATTCAGGGGAGGAAAGAACTGCTCGGAAACTCCGGACATCAGCAGAAAATAAGCAATGGATGAGAAGAGACCATTGTTACATATTCCATCGGACAAAGGCTGCAGTGCTTGTTCTTACAGGGTCAAATGATGAAGGTGTGCCAGAGTGCACAGGTAGAGACTAGAACAATAAACGTCCCCCTGGCTATAACAGGCAAATTAATCTGAAGAGAACACAAAAGCTGACTCGTTTCTACACTTCTGTCACTGTGCTTGCTATATTGAAAATGGCACAGGACGCAAATAAAATTTGAAATAGGAAGTTTAGCAGTTTTTAAAGAATCTAAAAATTACATGATTTGCATGTTTTGCCTCGTTTCAACTTGCCATCTAAGCACTGCTGTTAATTATCATTGCTCTAGTTAGGGGCTCATTACCTTTATGTTTTCACTCCCTCAGCCAGTGAAGCCTTTACCGCAGTTATTGTAGTTACAGGCATTGTAATTAGCACCTAAATATGAGGAGGACATTCCTGCTCGGCATCTGTCTGCATCACTGTGGCTCCATCCGTGCTAATGTGTTTTCATTTCAAACTATAACCATCCGAAACTGTTATAATCCCTGTCTATACTAACACATCTGTAACGCTTATCACGTGACAATTCACGTTAACTGGGCATTTGTGTACCAGTGTAAACAGGAAGCAGAATGTTTTACTCTGCAGGAGCTTGCAATGAGAAACAACAGTGATGAAGAGTGAGCGTTGTGAGTTTAAGTAGTAACAATGTTTTGGAAGCAGATGTTAGTGACTGTATCGTCCTTTCAACATGTTTTTGTGTTTGTTCCTCTGTTCTACTATGCAGCCCTGAAGTTTCCAAAGTAAAAATAGGGCCAGCAGCATTTCCAAACTTAAAATTCTGGGGTATTGTGGACAACAGGCGTAAACCTGGGAACAGTAAAGTATCTTAAAACTAAAATTAAGTCACATTCAGTCACCGCAGCACAAAAGCACATGTGAGAGACATGCCACGCTTCATGTTGAGCCCTGGTGATCTACAAGGTTTCGCTACTCCAACAATGTCTGTTTACATATGGACACAGTTTATAAAAACAGAGGAGAACCGGAGTCAACCTCCCTCCACTGTGAGGGTGTCGACTGCGGCCTTTCTATTTGGTAGAAAGACTCCCGGGATCACTGAAATGTAATTGAACCATAATTTCTCTTTTGCTTCACCCTGTGTATAGAGCTCTGTGCTCTGAATGCTCACTGGATGATTTTGTCAAAATAGGAGGAAGAAGGCCAAAAATATCTGACACACTTGTCTTTTTGATGAGATGCTATGATGCAGCTCAGATGTTGACTTGGCTGCCGACTGTGAAATACAACGCAGACTGAAATTGGCAATTGTTACACCTGGCAGCCATTGTCATATGCCTCCCCATCTATTGGGATCAGGCCACTGTTCTGCTGATTTCACAGCCTGAATTTGGCACAAGATGGACTTAGTAGGGCAGTACAGTGTGACAGGGATTACCAGTGTGGACTTTAAAGCAAGACAGTTCTGGGTTCAAACCACTTCCTGTGTGTAGTTGACATATTCTCCCAATGTCTGCATGGGTGAATGTGGGAGTGAATAGTTGTTTGTTTCTAAATGTCAGGCCTGCATGACGCTGTCGACCTGTCCAGGGTGGACCCCGCCTCTTACCCAATGTCAGCTGGGATTAGCTCCAACCCCCACGTGACCCTCAAAGGATAATCGGTATAGATGATGGATAGATTAACTTGGTATCACGGAAATCTGTGGTTTGTTGTTCGGATAAATGATATTTATCTTTCAAAGTCCTGCCTGTTCAGATGGATCCAATGGTTGGGTACCAGTCAGGTAATTTCATCCTCTATTATATATCAAATGCATTTTCCCCTAACCCCATGTACCCATTAGATGCTATGGATACATACAGACTGAACGGATGGGTTGAAAATCGATTAAAAGAGGCTATGAACTGTATATCAAACCAAACAAACAAGAAAGTCGCATTAATGCAGCACCTCATCTTTACTCTTTTCCTTTCTCCTCTTCCCATGTGATTCAGCTCACACATTGATTCTGGGGACTCGGAGAACTTTCACATGGCTGCGATCTAACCTTAATGACTTTCACCTGAGTAGCCCAGGGAGCTTTTTAATGGCTGGGATCACTCATCAGCCAATAAAACTAATAAAGCCCCTGGAGAAAGAGATCATAGGTCTTCAATCTTCCAAGTGTAGTCCAGTAGATAGTTTAATTGAGCTGTTAACTCACACCTGGCCTGCAGGTTTTGGATTTCACCCTATTTTCTTGAGCTTTGTGGGTCAAAGGTGAATTTATGAAAGTAGCATGGTATATTTCAGGATATCTCCTCCTCGATCAACCATCATGTGCATCCTATGAACCATCAATCAAATGAGCCATACGATAACCTCTCTGTCAGTATATTCAGTATATGCATTGCTTACAATGAATATGGCCGGCATAGTTTATTCTTCTCAGTTTTGACTTATATAGTAGTTCTTCATATTTCAAACACAGTATTTTGCGAGTCCATGAAATTAAATCAGAGGTTAAATTCAACCTATAGCTGGTCTGGATGTCAACCGTCTGATCCTTTTGTGCAAAGATCCAAGAACATACGACCATGCATCCAGTGTATTTCACTTATCCCAGATAAGGTCTTAGAGGCAGCTGGCTAAGTATAGTATTTCAGAGATCCCTCTCCCCAGCCACCATGTCCCACTCTTTTGAGGGGATCCTAAGGCATTCCAGGGCCAGATGGGATATAAAAAGTCCCCAAAGCGAGTTGTTGGTCTTGTGCCCAGTAAACCTCAGGAGGCGTCCAAATTAGATGCCCAAATCTAAATTGTCCCCTTTCAACATGAAGGATGTCCAAAACTGTTCACCCTATTTCAAAGGCTGAGCATCGTCGTCTGATGGAGAAAACTCCTTTTGGCCACTTGTCATTCTTGCAGTTACTACCCAGCTAATGATCATAAGTGAGGGTCAGAAGGTAGATTTGCTGTTAAATCAAAAACGTTGCCCTTTGCACCTCAGCTCCCTCTTCACCATAATGCTCCTGTACATTAACAATGACGTTGCCGCTGGTTCATCTCATCGTTCTCTCACTCAAACGACATGAGCCCTAGATACCTAAACTCATCCTCAACTTGGAGGGAGCAATCAACCATAATCCAAGAAAATCTGTATTTGATTTTTTACAGTTGATCCTCAGCCAGCCTGGGTGTTTATGTGACTATGACCTCATGTGTTAAATTTTACTAATGCGAAAATAGCGTGGTGCGCCGTACACGTTGTGGATTTTTATGGCAAATGAATATTTGTATGTTTGCATGCATGTTTGCATCAGCGTCTTAGTTCGTTGGCTCTGTTGGGGCTCTCTCCTCAGCTCACCACCTTCATCATTTAGTACCTATCGCTTCTTTGATGTTCAGCCTCAAAGCCCGGCTTCAAAGGTTCATCTCTCACACGAGAACATGTTCCTCCTGGTGTGAGGAAAATATCAATAAGGCTCTGGCTCCACTATTATGATTTAATGGTTATGTTATTGAATGACTGGAGTTGGAGAATTTTTAATTAGTTTTGCTAGTGAAAATCATTACAATTTGATTAGCTCAACCCCAGTGTTTTAGTGTGGTACATACTTTGCATATTAATCAGTTGTATTTTTTAGCTTGTTTGTGTGTTTGTGTGTGTGTGTGTGTGTGTGTGTGTGTGTGTGTGAAGACAGAGAGAGACAAGAGGAGGAGGAGGGGTTGATGTCCAGTTGCGTGACAATCAGCCAACCGTTGTTATTGGAGTGGTGTGTGTCTTGTAGTTTTTTGTGTACATTTTAATAATTGATCAAATGTGTGTGGCCGTGCACATACAACGTGTGTGTTTCTGTGAGCATGCAATATGATAAAAACAATGAAAAGCATTGTATTCGGCAAAAATTTGATTTTACATTGTGCACTTTTTAATACCAAAATGATGCCAAGTGCAAGCAGAAAGTAAATATCCTCTCTCTCTCTCGCTCTCTCTATCTCTCTCTCACTCTCTCACACACACATACACACACACACACACAGGATTTGTTTTCAGAATGCATCAGAGAAGCCATACATTGGGCTTAGCAATATGTTGAATAAAGTTTTGTTTTCAGAAATTCAAAGTGTTATATTTTGAACAATGTTTCAAATGTCAGAATTCGGAATCAGAAACTTATATAACATTGTTAATGTAGCCAAAAGGTAATGTTGATACTTGTGTCAAAACCAATGTAAGTAAAGATGGACGATGTGACAGTTCCAAAAAGTGAGGCCAGAATATTTCATTCATCCCCCAGTGGTTGGCTGCAGTATAAGCCATAAACCCCCACCTCCTCCATGTTAGTAAATAGGACATGAGCCAAAATATGTACATGTCAAATAAATGTTTTCCCAAAGATGTATTCTGTTATTTTAGGTAGTTCTTCTCACACTCATGTAGGTTCAAATGTTTACATTTAGCAAGCTTACCTTAAATTAGTTATATGATACAAACAAAATGGGGTGAGAGGTCATGATTGACAGCTGAGATGAACTCACAGTTGGTTAGGCAGGTATATCGGCAGGACCTCAATACCACGGCTCCACTAATGGATCACTGCGCAAATGACATCCCCAGCACAAGATGGCAGCGCCTGTATCCAGAATGTTTTGGCATCTTCTTTGTCCAGCAGAAAGAAGTGGAGCTACATCAACCATTCAGTCATTGCTCCTAACAGTTCTGTAAGATGTGATGTGAATAGCGAATAGTCTCGACCCCTCAGGTGTCACGTTGTGAAGACATTTCCCAGATTTCAGAGGTTGACAAGAACGCCTTTGACATCTAGGAAATTTCTTAACAGTTTGAATGTTCTCTAGCTAAACTGCTTCAGTGTTTAATCTCAGGCAAATGTGAGACCTTAATTTAATGTATTTAAAGTTTTTACTCAATGCCTGGGTTGATCAACTCCGGTTAAAAGAGACGAAGCCACTGGAGTCGACTGATGCTGAATGTATTCCAACCTGCCAGATAGTAAACATGAGCTAGTGGTGGTTATATACTCTGCTGTATCTGAGCTAGAACTACTACAAAAATGGATGTTGGGAGTGTCTTTGCTGTTTTGAGGTAAATGTTAAATAGATATAATGATGACAGCCTTACAGTTGGTGCAGGACTTTATTATTATTACTTCTGTGCAACCGTTTTATACACAAATCACTAAAATATATAACATTTCCATCTTGTTTTAGTTGATCTGCACTTGGCTGGGCCTTTTAAAATGTTAGTCATCAGAAGTTTCAAATATAACTTGATCATGCTTCCAGAATTCAAACTGAATTATTTATACAGGTCCTGGTTGCCAGAGATACAACCACGTGTTGTATCAATGGATGTGGTTGTGAACAGAATAAAATACTGAGGGATTATCATGTGAATGCACTTTAACCATGTAAGACCATGTGGCTGCTGGTGTGTGTCCTGTGCTCCTCCAGCCTTACACAGTGAATCGTCATTAATACCATTCTGAGAGAGAAACTCACCTGTCAGATTGGCAGCGATGTGTCAAGACCGCTGGATTGTATAGAGGCAGCCTATATAGCATGACGTCCATTCACTCATGTCAATCAGCATCCCCGCTGGATTTGAGAGCGGGCTTGCTAATTGGCTGCTGGAGCGTGAATTAGCTCCGACAAGCACTGAGACAATAGATCATTTAGGAATAACAGAAAAACAGCAATACAGGCATATTGGGGCCAATTAGAATAAGTTAAATTCCAATAATTAATGGTGGATGAGTTCAACAAGAAGAAAGTCGAGGCTGGAAGTTCATGAATTGCAACCCAACACTGAATGCAAATGTAACGGGAGAGGAACTACGGGATTGATAGGTGCTCCTTCCGCACTGTCTCTCCTGTTGTATGAAGCCGAACCACCACGCTGGGAGAGCTGTCACTTCCCTGACTGTCTGTCGCTGCCTGAGGAGATTAAAAACAAGCGGCCAGGCAGATGGATGTCACTGCGAGCCTTCCCCTGAGCGCTCCAGTAGACCAGTTGGCGATAATAAATTGCTCTGTGGTGATCATACGCTGTTGGGTGCTAATTAATCTCAGATCGCACTTGGATCAAAGTTGGAAAAGTTTCCTTGATGCAGACAAACGAATCAACATGCAAGGTAGTGGCACCGTACCAATGCCGATTATTTGCGTGTTGAAGCCTTTTCAGCTGCTACTTTAAGTGATTCCAAAAAAAAAAATTCTTTCAATTATGATTTTCTAATTTGATGGTAATTATATGCCAACATATGCCTGTGTTTGCTTGTAATCTCATTCATCTCAAATTTGTCAAATTATTTTTTACTTTTAAACAGTATTTAAGGAAACATAATTTCAAACTTTCATGGAAACAGATGCATTTCAATCAATTTAATAACTGTGAATATTTCATGTACAGTTCTACTTTAACACAAAGTTGTGCTGTTGAAAAACAGCAACCAATCTTGACTGGGCTGATATTTAAGAGGACCAATGTTACTAACTATGTTGCCATGTAACCATGTTCAGAATATACAACTTTGAAAGTAATCTGACCACCCCCCAACAATTATGTTTAGTCTCAGAACTATGTTTAATGTTGAAAACACACCTGAGAAATTGAAAATGATCTTCGGCTCTGAGTAGAGTTGTATTGGTTCAGTGCATGTCAAATTCCAGTTGTATACAAACAGCAAATCATATGAATTATTATCAACTTTTCCATTAACAATGTATAACTCTATACCTCTGAAAATGTTGCCTCCTACAAAATGTATTTCTATACTTCACCTGCAAATTTGCTAAAGACAAGGGGCACCTCACCATGACGTGCACCGTCACCACCGTCACCCTGTCCTGTGTTTTGATTGACTGTGGTTATCGAGAATTCATCAGATATTTAGCTGGAGGCAGTGACGTGTTGGCAAGCCTCTGGTGGTCACGCATGGCGATCACCGGCTGCCGATGAAACTCCGAAATGTCTCTGATCCAAGGCTATTGATGACAGGTTCCAAAGAAGTAAAATTGGTCTACAATCCTGAAGTGTGAACAAAGCACAAGTGGCAGTGTCATGTTAAGTTTCGCATTAAGTTCAAATTCTCATCTAATTAATACAAATACACATTTGTATGGAAGCTGTTCAGGTTCTTCGCTTTTTAATGGTGCAAATCCAAAGGTTAGAAAACACCCATGTACTTTCAGCTGGTGGGTGATGTTATCTTTGTATTTGCTCTCAGGCACATTCTCTCTTTGCCCAATCACTGCAGGGCTGACCCCTATCTGATAGGTCAGTGAGGCTTCTCACCGACCCCTGGGAATGAGACTTACACATTACCAATAAAGAAACTCACTGCGGTATGGGTTCGAGAGGTCAAACTTACATTGTTGGGGTGACATTACATTCACTGAAATGGGTATATAACCTCCATAAAGTTGAGCAGTGGAGACACTTACACTTCTCTAGAACCGTTTGGAAGCAATTCAGGTGGACAATATTGGCTTTGATACGGATGGATATTGCCATAAGGGGTTTACTCAATACACTTCCAGAGTCCCTCCAAATCACTCCATGACTTCACAACCCTTCTCATGATGATAGTTTTCATGACATTGCACTATTTGAAAAATTATAATAATAATAATAATAATTATACACTCAGAACAAACAATACAGGTAGAATCAGCAGGTAGAAAATGAAAAATGATATAGGAGTTCAAGGACAAAAATAACATCCATTCAATAATACACTAAGACAACAAAATAACTGCATATTTTCTAAAAAAAGAAGAATAACATGTGGGAAAAAAAACGTCCCACTGTTCGAACAACAAAATAAAGCACAGGCTGGCCGAGGTCAGTAACAGGTTTCAAAACAAAACAGGCAAGCAAAGGAGCACAGTAGGATTAGAGTCCAACGGGACAAGAAATGGTCAAATAGAGGACAGGCAGGATGTAGAGAACTTATTTTGAGATCTGAGTGGCTAAGATAGCCCAACAGACAGCCTTGGAAGAAGTACTAGAGGTAGAAACAGGCTGATTTTGTATAGAAAGAGGAAACAGGTGATGGAAACTGGTGGGAATTACACAACCTAAAACGCTGTGGTAGTTTGCTGACAGCAAATGGGAATAGATTAGAATATATAAATTTGGCGTTTATTTGCCTTGCGTTAATACACCTGAAAGTCCAGTACAAGGTCCGAACTAAGGTTTATGTCCTGCATTGTTTGATCTGATTAGTTTTGGTTTCAAATTGCAAGTCAGGGAGCACACTGAAGATTTTTGTATGACTTGTACATGCTGTCATCATCACCTATGTGGGCTACATCTACCTATACTGGACATTGATAAGTTGGTACACAGGCACACGTTTGAGGTCGACATGTTGCCAATTCGGCAGATACCTCTCTGTTTGAATGTCGAAAATTAATATGTGCTACCGGTTAATTTGATTAATTTCGTTGCCACTTTAAAATCCATTTGGTATCACTACTTGCATCAGCAGCTTCAGGTGTAGTACACTTTGAATGTGCCGAATGAATTTTCTTGGTGGTCAAAGATTATATAGTTAAAAGCAAAGACTGCTAGCAAACCTGTGAGCTTCTTTTTTCTCTTGTTTAATATGTCTCAACTTCCCACAATTGGTCCCAAGGTCCAGATCTGAATTACTGCCTCTCTCGGTCAGACTACATTTTGGTCCGTTGGTACCGACCCGTCCAGAATGAAAAGTGTAGAATATCTATGTATGTTCATTTAGTCACAAACAAAGAAAGGATAAATAGGAAACGTGTAGAGCTCCGCCTCAGCTTAGGGAATTATTTTAAAAAAAAGCGCAGAAGACAATTATGTTATACATCCATCTGGTACACATGGGAAATTTCAGCCAAAGATTAAGTGGATACTTGCCATAGGATACTATACCTACTATAAATACACCATATACTGCAAATGCTATGTTAGAGACCAAAGTTGGTGGATAATATGTCAAAGCAGTTTGTAAATAAATAATAAGCCCTCAATTCCTACCTACGGGAACCTGTGCGCAATGTCTACTGGGAGTTACTGTAGTTACATTAGATGCTATATATCATGTCCCTGATGTGAGCTCAATTTCCCCGCAAAGCCAAACAGTCTATGTTTCCAAAAGCTGCAGTGATATCTACAAAGTGGAGTTGCTGCTTATGGAAGAGTGCTATCAATGATCATTAACGCTCTGAGAGAGTTAACAATCTCCCAACGATAATTATTTCCACTTGTGAATCATATGAAAATCAAATTTGAGTTAAACAGGAGCTGGGAGTCGGGCTTTTATTTTGCGAGAGGCAGGCGAACATGACAAGCTGGAGTGTTTTCAAATGGCAGGGTTTCTCCTCATCAAAGGAAGAGTATCATCAAGAGCAGTCAAAGGGGCAATTAAAATGATCAAAACCCTCTTCAGTATTGACCACGAGCACGTGAGCCGCATCGCAATTGTTTGACAAAGGGGATTGTTAGAACTTGCAAGAAGAGGCAGTTTAAGTAGAAGCAGAGAAGGGGCACTGAGGCTGGGAAAGAGCAAGGAGTCAGTTCACAACGATGGCTTCATGACTGCAGCTGGATGAAGTGAAGGGAAAACAAAACACTGATGCAGGTCCCCTTTAACGAGGATGAGCTCAAACACAAAAACATATAAACTAACTCCTCGTTAAGTAATAGAAATTGAGCATCTGTCATTAAACAGGCTGAACAGGGACTTCTTATGAAGTAGAAGGCTCTTAGGAAGTTCACTTATTGAAATATGGATTAGGTTTTAAAAGTGAAGGAGTAGCATTTCAAACAGGATGCATGAAAAACTAAATCCGATGCCTTTTGGCTAACTTCAGTCCTTTGGTGAAATGGTCGAGAAAGTCTGCTTTTGACTCAGCCCGGCTTCCACCTGGAGGCAACTCCGTCCCAGGTGGCAGATTATTGTTTCTGCCGAAATGTAGAGCACATTTAAAACAAATTTCCTGGAAATTAGCGAAAGAAAATAAAAATAAAAAAAAAGCTTTGATGATGGCCGCAGGAAAATAGTTTTGTCACAATTGTCGAAGAAGTAAAAAGTAAAGAAGTAAATTGGTGAAAAGTAAAAACTACAATCAAATTTGTGATAATAATAACAAACACAAAGTAAGAGAAGAAAAAGAGTAAAAGAGAATTACAATTTGGACAAAATAGAAATGTGCAAAGAAGAGCGATCGTGATTTAACAATAAATTAACCTTTATATCCAAAGGTAAACTACAACAACGTTATCTCCATCATGACATGCAGAGGGTCCATCTCTGACACGAGCAATGAGCCGCCTTTCTGTATGTTTGTTGAGCCTGCTGGTGTCAGCCACCCTCAGGTTTCTGCCCCATGTAGGAAATGTCAGATGCTAAAGTAAAGTCAATCTACAAAAGATGGAAAACAATGCAACAAACAAATATGCAAATTTGACATTTGTGGATGTTTAAGTCTTCATTTGAGTTTGTCCACCCTGATATTTAGTCCCTTCAGCGGGTGGAAGCTTCAGTTTATGTAAGATCATGTGAGTCATGTTTATTCCGTTAAATTTGCCTAATTATCTCATTAAAAACCAGTGAATGGACCTCAGTGTACAGTGAGTTTGGTGTTGCATTAACGGTCAAAAGGGCTCATTTCCCAGACACTAAATATCAATGCTGTTATGATTATAAATTGACAAAACAATTAATTTGTACGGGTTGGCTGACTGAACTATGTTACATGCTTTATGGGACAGTATAGACCCAATAAATGGATTGTTTAGTCTATAAAATGATTCTATAAGGAATTTTGCTTGATATGTGGATTCAATGATTTTATGTGAGCAACTAATTGATGCATCAATTAATCCTTTCTGCTCCAAAACACATATGTTGAGTGATTACATAGAAAACTAATCACATAAGAATGAATCTAATGCAAAACAGCGTGTTAAATGTGATGATTGGATGCGATCGTTGTGTTGTGTGGCGGGGGTCCCTTTGTTTTTCTCTGCCCCTTGAGTTCTTTATCATTCCGTGCAGTGGGGGTGCCATTTACATCTGCACAATAGAAGCTGAATTGCAGTTGTTTACTTCATTGACATTTGTGTCTATAGTATCTAAAATGACCACCTGCTAGCTGGAATAGTGGCAGAAAGCCTTCCAGGGTGAGCCTCGAAATTGCCACTGGTGGGGGGGCCCGCTAAATAACAGCGTGTCATTTCACAGCCTCACAGCATCGACACCATAATAAGCCACAGCGCGGTTTCCTCTTTTTATTAGAGAAGGTCAGAGCTAATTTAGGAGGTATGCTGAGCGATGTGAGGGGGTAAACGTGTGAGCGGAGAGCCATGGGAGGGGTGTGTGGCCACAACATGGGAGGAGGTAAGTATTTAGCGCCGTTGCCATGGTGGTAGATTGTGTCGGATGGGGCGAAGAGCTGCTGTGACACTGATAAGACAAGTAAAACAAACACACACAAGTGTTAGCTCACTGTTCCCACACACACACACAGACACTCTCACATAAATAAAGGTTTTTGCCTGAAGTAGAGATGTCTGTAACCCCGACCACTGCAATCCATCCCTGATGTCCCCAGCCAACCGACCCATTCCCACTCATCACTGACAAATGAGTGCAGTATTAGCAGGAGGAAGTGTGCGAGTGCGTATTAGAGCCTTAAGGTAGAAATCTACTCGGAACAAAATGAAAGCGCTGTTAAACATGGCGCTGGCAGCAAATGCCTGTGTGCTCACTGTAACTTGAGGAGCGTTTGGTTAATGACTGCACACCAGCTGTGGGAGCTTCAGACTAAAACTCTCTTGTATTAAGTATTAAAGTACAGAAGCATTTAAACCAAAACAAAGCAAACACTGTTACACATTTTATTGATTTTATGTTTAGACGCTCGCCATTTGGTTAAGATTTAGCAAATATCGTCTAGTTAAACATTTTAAAAGGTTAAAAATGACTTGAGGCTGGAAAAAGGAAGTGCCCTCCATCCACTACAACCACCCAAAGTTCTTGGGGAGGTGCAATATATAAAAGTCTCTTGAAATGTCAAGTATTTGGTCAATTATAGTTTTAGATTTTATATCATGAAACACGTTTGTCTATTTTTTTTTTTTATGGACACATATACTCATATTCGGTTTTCCTCATTTTAATTGGTTTTATTACTTAAGAGGGGTCACATGGTCTAATATGAAGAAACTTTCCTCATAGAGTACGCTGCTGCTGCTCCTCTTTTCAGCCTCTGTCTGAAACATTTGGTTTACAGCTCCTGTCTCTTTAAGGCCTCCTCCTTATAAAGCACAGTCTGCTCCGATTGGCCAGCTCATCCACTCTGTATTGATTGGTCACAAAGTTACTTCCTGCGCATCTAGGAAAGGTTGACCGACCTTCTCTATTTTTTAAGGAATGTGCTGGACTAGCCTAACGTTTCAGGAGCACTGTTTTCTGTGGGGAAGAAGAAACTCCTCTACTATACACTTTGGGCTTTTTTAAGTTCCGAAGAAATCTTACGTACTTGAAAAACCTTTATAACACATGAGGAGAGAAAAACTGAAAAGCAGTCATTTTAATTAATAGTTGCTGAAATTGTTCCGGACTGAGATTCCTTTCTTAAATTGCAAGACAGAAAAAAAATCATGCATGTTTCAACTTCATGCGTGTTGTGCGGTACCTATCCTCACATACAACACAGAGAACTGTATTCCACTTCACCTAAATCCAAATATGAATTACCCTGTTTCTCTTCTGGTTTATCACTCATGAACAGGACTGTCATTACGAGACACTGGACAAATCTGAGATACAGAGAGGAGGTAATTACCTGTAAATTGGTTTCATTATTTATGAAAAAAAAAAACAGGACAGCTTGAGAATACATTTCCCTCTCAAGGAGCAAAACAAGGAGGCTCTGATAGCAGGTAATTTAACACGAGCTTTAATGTGGCCCACTAATGTGTTTGCATGATGCCAAATCTGCTTTTATTTTGGATAATTTTTCCAATTTGCCATTACCCAAGAGTCCCTCAGAGCTTCATCCAGAAAGACAGCTCCTCGTGGGGAGATAAACAGACGGAAGCGTCCAACTGAGGTCACAGATAAATGCTGCTGTGGGGTCGCTCCTGGTGCAGGCTCCACTCTCGCAGACAGGCTCCTCTTAAAAATGCACCAAGTTAGCTCTGGTATAATCACTGTTGTTAAGTGCTTCATTAAAAAAACACTGACTGCAAAATTACACAAACCGTTCTGTAATCAACAAAAGTTTGCACTTTAATTTTATATAATATTAATTCTGTCTGTGCGATACACAGGTTCATGTGCAATCCACACTCTGTACATATTCTCCCACTGCCAATATTGTATTGTTTTCTACACTGTATATATTAGTCTTAATCACATTCATATTTTTATTATCTTTACACTTTAGTATTGCATGATACTTATTACTTACTGATGCATATCTGACTTGCTGCTTTAATATTGCAAAAAAAAGAAGGATTATCTTATCTCATATTATCTTATCTTAATGTGCTACTACTTATACTCAAAGTCATTCATTATTGTCCACTTGGCATTCACAATAGCCCAAATATCCTGGGCCATCAATATTCATTCCAAAAAACTCAGTTATCCTCCGTCTTGTAAATGCAAACTTGAAGATTTGCTGGCCATCCAGAGCTTTATGACTTTACCAACTATGATCTGAGAAAAAAGAGGCCGCCCTGGAGGAAAATGTGTGCGGTATCCAAGACTAAATTTTTTTTAGAAATAATCTTACTTACATAGATTTCACATCTTCTCGTCCTTAATAAGAGTCAGAGCAAATGTTGACCACCAAATGCAAATCATGTGCCAGTGCAAGTGAGCTAGTCCTAGCCTCGAGATTGCGAGGCTAACTTAAGCTAAAGCAATGCTGGTACTGTCTTCATGATCAGTACCAGCCAGTACCAGACTGTCTGCCTCGGTGTAGGCAACTTTGGAAACTGCTACTGCTGTTGTTCCACGTCAGCTTCCCCAACTATCTTGATGAACGCAATTTGGACATTTAGAAAAACTAGTGGTATTAAAGGGGTCTGCACCCAGGCCTTGCTGTATAGACAGACACAACAAAGGCAGTTTTACTGAGTGGTGACGGTGCAAAGCATTAAACTGCGTGAGCAAACCCCTTAGAATGAGGCCTGGGAACCATTGTTCTCCAGGCAAATAGGCAGATGTTTTGTCACGATAAGAAAATGAACAGCGGGACGTGAAAGCACTTTGTGACCTTTCGAGGTCACCCTGGCTGTGGATCTCAAGGAAAAGGACCGATAAGGTGAAATCACTTGTGGAGCAAAGGCTTATGTTTTATTCATCAAACTGAAATATACATCACTAATTAAACCCAAACTGATCTGCAAGACTATCTCTCTCTCCTCCGCTCCCGCTGTCTTACACACACAGACAACATCCCATGCTCCCTCTCATCCTAACACCCTGAGGCCTCAGATAAGAAAGCATCCAGGCTCTTTTCATAAATTGTAGATGCATTCCTTCATTCCTACATGAATTGATATTCTTCATTGGTGAAGCACATCACTGAATACATATGAATATAGCTGACCAGCTCTTCAGTGATCCAGGTAATATCACTCAGCACTTGCTTTTTTATGAAAACTGTTTTAACTCCCATGTCTGCGGGATGTGAAATGGCGAAGGTATGAAATGCAAAATGAAATGCATTGGTTGCAGTGCGACCATATTGTCATCTAGAGACCATGGACACCATATACTGTATCCTTTGATGTATTGTTGTTACACTATAGGCTGTAGACGGAGGGTTAGTGTTGTAGAAATCCGCCCTTAGCTTCTCTAAAATAACTGTAAAGTCTTACTGAGCTTATTGCTTTGTTATAAACATGTAACTTTACTTTATTACTTGTTACTGTAGTGTAACAGCATTGTCATGAAGACAAATCAAATATAACATGGAATCAATAAACCATTGAAAAAGACTGCCCCCCCCCCCTTCTCATCCCTGGAGAAATTATAATAAAAACTTGAGAAAAACAAAGGGAAGTATAACAAATACCTTATCTACACTTCCTGTGGGGGGAAAAACTCTGAAGAATAATGGAAAGTAAGGGAATATAATTAGACAAGGGAAGGAAACGAGATAGCCACATACAGTGCACACACACACATTAGAGACTTCAGAGGTTGGCATAGAGGGAACGCGAGGCAGAAAATGAATATAAATGGAGGAGATAGAGATGTAAAACAGATGACAACAGAAGGAGATGCAGATAGACTGGAGAAAAAATGACCGTAAGAAAAATAGGTGGGAGAGCTACAGTTGGAAAAGCTCCCCAGCTAAATACTGTTTGATTTTGTGCTATTGTGTAGTTCAGCCAGCTCGGCAATTTGATCCAGTGGGCTTTTGGCAAACAAACTGCAACACGGAGTAGCTTTGAGCAGCCGAGTTTTGGGATAATTACATGTAGATAAGTGTTGGCTGGAAGCAGATTCAGTTACAAATGCTGACATAGTATTCTCACGTGAAATGAAAATAAAAAGATTTGTAGTTATGTAGTGGTGAACAGTCGTGGGTGGACAGGAATCAGTTTTACAGCTGCAAAGTTGGATATTTTATCTCTATTCCTTACTTTTTGTGTTTCTTTTTTAGAAATGTCTCAAAGCGGGACTAGACGTTCTCCAGCACACATACTGCAATCACACACTAAAAGACACGTATACAGATGGCGAAAGAGATGAATATTGATTTAAGCAGTCAGACACACAGAAGTGCACACTCAAAGACACACAAAGGCTATGGGAGACAGACTCCTACACAATTGTTTATGATGTTCTGAAGCCCCTCTGAGTGTGTCTCCTGGCAGGAGAGGTGTTGAGACCCCATACTGTTCAGCTCAGTTGGAACACACCCCACGATTCAAGGCCTGTACTTCCAAATCCCACTTCAAAAGCCACCCGGGGTCTTTACTATGAAGCAGGATTGGGGTAACTTCAGGTTTAGTTCAGGGTTTCCGGTCGTATGATGCTCGCTCACCATGGGTAACTAATGCTGAACGGCTAACCTGCTCCGGAGCAGGTTAAGTTGGAGATAAGGGATCAACCTGTCTTTGCCCACTGATCAATCAGTTTCTTTGAACCGTGGCATCAATGTTCTTAGAGGATCCTGTGGCGCTCGGTGTGGATTGTTAGAGTCTCTGAGGAAGACAAGGGTCTTCAGACACCGACAAAATCCTTTTAGCTACTCTGATGCGAAACTTTATGAAAGATATAAGATCCTCATTGAAAGGTATGATAAACCTTTGTCAGCTGCTGGAGCCCGAACGTGACCAATCTGAAAAGTAGGAGCAATGTTCCCGCAGACTCACAGACTCACCACAGACTGTCTGCATTCGTCTACGTGTCTATTCTCGTGGGAGTCACTTATATTGATGGGTGTGTTAGCGGCGGGATAACCAGACATAGTTTTAAACTTGTATCTTTCCCTTTAAGAAGCTTTATCCTATGAAATTAGATATTTATTTGAAAAGGGAGATCGATAGTTTACCTTGTAAGTCTACCTTGTAAGTAATAATGTCACCAGGGGGCCTCCGTAATTTACACATTCACACAATCTAAGATATTGAAAGCCTGGATAATGTTTTTGTTCTCCTCCTATTTTTCCAATATAACAGTTTGCTCCTCGTTGTGAAATATTTGAGTTCACTTGTCCATGTCCGTGATTGATTATATTCAGCAAACACCGACCTATCAGGTGCACACGCTCAAATATTGATGAGAAAAATATGTGTTGGGTTAACGAGTTGATAACCAGCTTTGTGTGACCACTCAGCCTCAATGCGTTTGCTAGGTTAAGTTCTTCCAGGTATCGGAAAGATGTACTGGGTATGTTGAACCTGCTTCGTAGTACAGGCCCCGCGCTACACACTTGTCCATATCCCCTCTTAGTACTCTTTTTTTCTCCCCGCCATTTTCCTCCCATTCTCACTTTTTCCCTTCACTCACATTTGTATAGGGCAGGGGTCTTCAACGTCTTTCAGGCCAAGGACCCCAAACTGATGGAGAGATGGAGCAGGGACCCCCTACTATATATATTGTATTAAATTGTGTTTTATATTAAACTGGGCCTAGTGCCATATATAAACATAGCTACCCTGTTATTGTGCATTCAATACTAAGCTATTCAAATATAACACAGGTTCATATATTCATGTTTTTTATTTAAACATGTGCTAGGTACAGGGTGGCCATGCCACTGCCATTTATAAACATACATCTTGCATACAACACTGAGCTATTAAAGTAATTCACAGATTCATGTTTTTACTTTAAACATACATGCAGAAGAGACAGTGCATCCTCAAGCAATCTGTGGATAGTACATATACTCCCACATCAGTAAAATGTCGGACCCTGATGGGTAGCACACAACTTATCTAACCTTGGACGGATGGAGGTTGTCAGGCAGAGGGTCAAATCAGCCTCTCAATATGTTGGATGCATGTTAATGTGTATTTAAAGACATTTAAATTTGTGGGGAAAAAATTGGTTTGAAAATAAATCAAAACTTATAAAAAAATATAAAAAATCCCCCCCTGCAGTACCTCCGCGGACCCCCCAGGGGTCACGGACCCCCTGTTGAAGACCTCTGGTATAGGGTATAGTAGTGTGGTGTGTGGTACAGTCGCACCACTTTCATAAGAGCTCTCGCTTGTACTTGCACACTCAGTTCTGCAGCTCAGCCAAAATCCATTAAGCACTCAGCGTACTTGATTGCTTGAGAGGCAGGCCCTGTGCAGTGATATTGAAGTTAATTGGACTCATTTGCATGTGTTGGGTTGCAGTGTCTGTTTGTCACCAGTCAAGTGGAACATTGAGTTCTTGAACCCTAAATGTCTCCTGAACCTCACTGTGGCGACTTCAGAGTTACTGTATCCACACACAAAGTGCAGGACATTATGTTACACTCATCTACCTTAGTCTTGATTTCAGAAAAAAAGGCAGGCTTTTCCTTTCTAGCTGCTGTCAGATTACTTTGACAGTTGAAATTACTTAAGTCTAAATGTCAAAATTGAGTATTTATTATATCACGAGAGTGTCTCTTCTCTTATGCAATCCTAGATACTAATGTTGTTTACCAGAATGTTGAAGGGGAAAAATATGTCACCATGCTAGTTATAGTAAGCTAACCCTAACCCCTCATTAAACGTCTGTTCAATCCAAATCAGTTATATAGGTTTGTGTCTATAGGTGAGTATTTGTGCTCACATTCTGCTACAGATTAAATAGTTTTCACACAAGTCTTCAAATAACTTGGAATAAAAAGACGTATATAGTTTGCTGGGCTGAATGTGACAACGTATCCGCCTGAAAATTCATCTTCTTAAAGAATGAGGGTGAGAAATGCCTTCACCCTTGGATTCTGAGCACGATTGCTAACGTGATCAGAGAGCCAGCAGGGACCCGGAGGCTGGGTGTTTTACTGATGGATCACAGTGGGGAAGGGAGAGAGGGAGAGGGAGAGGGAGAGAGAGAGAGAGAGAGAGAGACCGAGAGAGATAGAGCCAAGGGGTAGAGATACAGTCAACCCATCCTGATGGCTAGCAAAAGCAGATCTGAGATCTGAGGGAACGATGTGGGCAGAGAAGACTGTGTGCCCTAATGGAAACCTACATCTGCACTATCTCTGAGTCATAATGTCCCTGCAGCGGTCCTGATAGCAACCGCTGGTGGATCAATAGGAGCTGAGGTCTCACCCCGCTCTCCTCTGCTTCCTACCTCCAGGCTGTCACAAAGTGTTCAAAACACTACCCTGGTCCCACAGCAAGCGGCTGTAAAGTAGCTCCACACCAGTGCAAGACGGTGTCAATACAAGTCTTTACCTGAAGTGTATTACGTCCCGAATGATCAGTGGTAGCATAAGCGTTGACATAATGTGTATACTGACTAACATTACTTAGTGTCTTAAAGGTCCAGTCTTTAAGATTTAGGTAAAATTTGTGCTTCATCTAAATTGTATGAATTGTGGTTTTCTTTACCCAAGAATGGCCCCTTTATAATTAAATACTTTATATTTACATCGGGAGCACGTTCTCTCTATGGAGGTCGACAGGTTTTTTAAAGTCGTCCAGACTAGACCAACCTAAAATCTTTTGAGTTTTTATGACAACTGAAGACTACCACAGTTTCTCTGTCATCTTTGGAAGGGGGGGAGTGGTATTTCGCTGCAACATGCAACTTCACCACTAGATGTAAGTAAATTCTACATACTGAACATTTAAAAACAATTTTAAGGCTGTAATAAGTTAAAGAAAATGGAGCAGATGATATAAAACTGAATTTTCTAATATTAGTTTAACAACAGTTTCCTTTAAACTAGTTGAATTCTGATAAAGCATTGCATTGGACTCCACCTCAATCCTCAGAACAAAATATAACAGGATGAAATATTCAGGGAGTTTTAAAAGTGAACTGAGGGGATTTTTAATTATGCAAAAGTAAAAAATTAGGCTGCAGGCTATATAACCACAAAGTAAAACCAGTCTACTTCAACGGTGGTACATTTCATCATTTTATAATTTTATCAGCTAGGAGAACCGATCCACTGTGTTGCGTGAGTACAGGTGCATTACAAAGTGCATGTGTTCAAAAATACACGACCTGAATGATCAGAGACACTTTCTCATAGTGTACCTGAATCCAGCTTGTACTGTTGACTTCATTACAAATTTTCCATTTGCAGCTCAATTACCAAGAATACATCATGACGAGTTTAACATGCAAGAATCAATAAATAAGGTCAGACACTGTTGTCCCAGATCTTCTAGTTGTGTACAGCATCAACTGAAAATGAAAAGTTACATGTGATAAAAGAAATATACACATGGTCACACAAAATTCTGCCCTGCGATTAAAGTACTTCATAATCCTCTAATTTACAGGAACCATTTTATTTGTTATGGCTCAATATTCATAAATTTTGTCCTTATCCTGAATGTATTCTCTCATAATTTTGGTCCAATAAGCTGGCACCAGCTATCCTGACGTTGTCATACTCACAATTCTAGTCAGAATGTGAGTCTGATACCGCTCCATTGGGCTGTGATTATGGGGCGTGTTTCAACCGAACCAGGAAAAAAAAGCCTCTTGTCTCAATTGGAAAGACCTACAACCAATCAGAGCAACGTAGTATGTGACGTATGTTAAGTGACTCATTGTGAGTTATTTACTAACGCCGGGTTCACAACGGACGCTGAAGCGCAGCGCCAAGCCTTAAATAACAGCTGGCTCCCATCCACTCCCATGTTAAACCTTTGTGGTGGTCATACCGGAGGCGTATTGTATTCTCCACATAGGCTTGAGTGGAGAATACGTAATTACCCTCGACACCCAACATTTAACGGAGCAAACAGCGGAGACGTTGTTCAACATGGATGACATTAAATTAATAATTGAACTGGAGAAGTACAGTGAGTTGTATGATCCTCGGCACATGTTTTATAAAGACATCACCAAGAAAGACAAATGTTGGGATGCTGTTGCTTAATGTTGGAGCAACAAGTAAGTATATGCTTGAATACTACTGGATCAACGGGTGATATTATTAGCGCTGCCCGGCGGTTCTGCGTCGCTTCAGTGTCCGGTGCGAACAGCCAAAAGCCGGCGCGATAGGGATTAGCGCGGTGCTTTAGCGTCGCCTCCACGTTCTCTGTTCCTCTTTCAAAATGAATGCGCTGTCGATGTCTTCTAAAACAGACTCGAATGCAGCATCTACACATCTCAGCTCTCCAGCGGCAGGCATTCAACCTAAGCGCACTTTGATGACGTGGTTGATTACGTTACCGTTGATCATCTGTCCATCATCGTATAAAGCCCGCCCTGACAATCTGATTGGCCCGGTCGATTTCGTACCGGGCATAATTTCTCCCCAACGGAGCGACTCCAGACCGAACTTCCCGACCTCAAATGTTGTGGGCGGGGCTAAGTTCGTCTGGCATCCAGGCTAGGCACCAGCATTCAAAGACCTCAAATGAAGCTTGACCACCTGCTGCTCTGGTTCCAAGAAGAAAAATGGCCATTTTCTAAACAAAAACTTTTCACTGTCTGGAAAAACTGTTTCCTTTGCTTTGTTTTTATTGATATAGATGCATTTGAGGAAATTGACAGCAGTTGGCAAGACGGTCTCGTTTTTGCCTGAACCATTTAGCAGCTCAAAATGCTAACTGTTGTTTGCATCGACATCTTGCACTAGTTTTGTGTAAATACGTGGAATTTTAATGCATCCTCTGAACTTAAAAGAAATGTTTTATATAGCAGTTTTGCTGTTGGTCTATTGTGATGTTGGCCAACTAAAATGGCTAATGTAACACGTTGGCTAGCTGGCAACTCTTTTGATCTATTAAAATAGTTTGAACATGCTCTGTAATATCATAATTTATCATTAAGATTGCACATTAGGACCGGACTCTTCAGGTTTAATGTATTTTAGCAGTAACAGTGTTATTAGTGTTGGCCTCTGACTTGTTAAGCATCTATTCTACTGGACTATTGGATATGCTCATAGATCATCAGTGACAGGAAGACATCGCAGGTATAGTTATGAAAAATGAACAATGCATCTCTGTCCTTGTCACCATCAGCTCATTTTCTATAGTTACCTACGTGCGTAAGTGTGTGTGTGTGTGTGTGTGTGTGTGTCTGTGTGTGTAACCAAATAGTGATGAATCCATTTCATATGCTGGAAACAGCACCTTAGACGTACAATATCGGCATCGTACTGCTGCTTATTACCGAAGCAATTACGCCTCTACAGAGGGGTGGTAAGAGATAAATATGAGAGAAGCGGGAGCGGCAGCCATGCAGCCAGAAGAAGTGCTTCATTGTCAGTCGTATGGAGCTGAGCTGCTGAGAGTGAGGATGTCAGTCACAGGGCTGGGTGAGAGTTGGGCTGGTTTAATATTTAGTGAGATACGCTTCATTGCTTTGCATGTATTATTTATTACCTGTCGTGTAGCAGTCACAGGTTTATTCTAAATACATACATTTGTATTATCCCTCAAGCAATGTCATAAATGTAGTCATTCCAAGAGTATATTTATTTGATTATTAGCAAAAATGGCCTCTTGTGAATTTGGGCCATTTCACCTTTAATATCCTCTGTAAATCCATGTTAGCACCGAGGCCGGCAGCCTGGTACATTTCATTTTTTCGTGATTTTGTTCACTTTTCTGAACAGCAGATCTGTTGGATTGTATTTTATTGAACAACATGCTTGAGAGTGAGATGCTGCGACCCCTGTGTCTCCCAACCAAATAATCCAGAGTGCCTCTTTTTTGCAATGATGACAAGTTCAGCTTTTGAACTGTTCACTGTAGTGCCCTGGTGTGGGTTTGCATATTGTCGTTAGCCTAGGATCTTTTGGCCTTCATCTGTTGATGGTGACGCTGCCAGATGAGTGAGTCAGCTGTTTGCTTTCTGACGTTTACAGCACATTTCTCTGGGCTACATGCGACATAGATTGACATAATAAAGATGCAACTGTGAGTTGTGTGCTAAACAAATAATCCACTTCTACACCTCCACCCTTTACCCTTAACTGTTTTTGTTGTCTATGGTATCATGCCGTTAATGGTACATAAACAATCGATCTCTTGCTTGTTTACATGCTGAGTAGTCGTTTATGCGCATGCATACTATGAAATATAATCCTGGTATCACCCCTTGCTCTCAGTAAGTCATAAGTTTGATTTTGTATTTTAAAATGATGTGTTGTCCTCTCAATTTTGATTTGGATAATAAATACTTTGACTTCCTATCCCATCATTTTCGACCAGTGAATGGTCTGAATGGGCTTCCTTTGATTTTACCACAATACAGTTATGAGAAAAACACTTTAAAGCTTTTCTCTAGACGGACAATTAATATGACAAACACAGGATGCTGAGCTGGTCTACTGTTTGTATTTATTTAGAAAGGCCTCTGTGGACCGTTGACTTCTTTCTTTTCGATCTTTGTTGAGCCCCTAATGAGAACAAGGACCCATTTTTTTTTTTTTTATGTGCACAGTTTCCTCTCTTTTTTTCTCCTACCTCTCCCTTTCTCACTTTCTCTCCCTTCCTTCCAAACTATGATGTCAGAAAACTAGATTGGATTTGCCAGACTGCATTCGTATCTATGCCACTGGGACCATTCCTTCCCAGGTCATCCATCCATGAGGCGCTGCTTCATGACTGTCCGAGCTCCCATTTAGTGACCCAAAGTCCCTCATCAGAAAAAAAAGATTCCCACAAACTCAGAATAACTTGTATCCCCCAAACTGTAATTTGAGTAGAACATTTTATTTTTTCTGTCTGGCAAAAAAAAAAGAAGTCTGGGTCAGGGAAGGGCTGGTAGATTTCCCCGCTGATACATGGATTGTACAAGGTTCGGGCAATTGGACACATATATTAGAATATTTATTTGTCATTTTAGTTTGCATCAGGTTTACAAGGTCCCAGAGTCATGGAAGGTAGATTTTGCACGGAAATATGTGAAAATCTAAATTGAAGGGGAAAAAGAGTTTCTTTTCTTAGTGAATGCCAGAAGCAGATGGTATATTGTTCGGACTTTCTTTTCTTCTAAAATGTTTTAAGAATGTACAAATGTCTGGAACACAGCAAGTACAGACTGTTTTCTGGGAGGTTCTAGCTTGTGTGCACACTCGGAAGCTGTCAAAGATCAGGAGGTGTCGGAACTGGAGGAAGTGTAGGAGTAAGTGGTGAGAAAAAAACACTCAGCACCGTGCTCTGCTCACATACTGGTTCTGTGCTTGTAGTGTTTGTCCAGTGTCTGAATCTGGGAAATGGAATTTATTTTTCTGACCTCACTGGGTTTGGTTTCTGGGGCTCTCAGGGTGTGAGGGGCACTGAGCCCTGGGGAGGCAAATCCATTTGAACTAATGGCTACCCTACCCCCACCCCTCCTCACGATTTGAGATGGTACTGCGTCATTTCAGTTGTTTGGCCTCACATGCACAAATACAGACAAAAAAAACGCTGAGTACAGAGAAAGGCTCCAAACGTTTCCATATAAGCACCTGACATTTACCATAAATAAGCCTGGAGACATCTTTTGAACCTGCAACCAAGACACATTAATCATCAGCCGTGTGACTAAGCAGCGGACTCAAGCACATACACATGAACATCCCCATAACTCAACTGCAACAGGCCGTGCTCCTTTACACACACACACACACACACACATGAGCAGAAGGTTAAACCCGGTGTCTAGAACTTCTTTGTGAGGTAGGAAGACATCTGCATGTACAAGACGGGGTGAAACAATATTATCAGTGCTGTGGCAAGAGAGGGCAGCTTAAAGCTAATGGCATGTGATGCCCAGCTGCTGGCTCAAAGCTGTCGCGGCCATCTGCTTTGCCTTGCAACTTTAAAACAGTCTCACTCCAACAGGAACAAACACCTTAGAAGAAGCCGTGTGTGTGTGTGTGTGTGTGTGTGTGTGTGTGTGTGTGTGTGTGTGGATTGATTACATCAAGGTTTGTATAGCCTCGAGGTAAGTCTCCTGAGACCCAACACTTTACTGGGGTAAACAGCCGTCAGTAGAACTCCCAGTGACTGAAGGGCAAAGAGCTAAGTGCATTTAAAATATTGTGAGACGCCAGGCAGGGCCAGATCAATGATCCAGTGAGGCCTAATCTAGGTTTGATAAATGCTGCTTTGCATTTTGAAAAGGTCGTCCGTCAGGGCTGCAAAGTCCATCAGCGGTTTGTGTAGAGGGCCTTTCTCGACCAAGTGACACTAACCTGCATGATTGTGTTACATGTCAAAGGTTTCACTTTCATTTCTCTTCATAACATAAGATGCAGAGGTCTGGACGGACCAAATGGGACATTGTTGTATTGGGAACTAATGTGAGGATGTTTATCGCTGTATTAAATCTTAAAATGATCAATTATACTCGAGCGATGTTTGTGATATTAATAAACTAATTACTATAATCCACAGCGACGACAACTTTGTGAGAGCCCTTTTAAATTCTATGAGACTGCAATGACACCAAAGTTCGGAATAAAAACTTCGTACTTGTCTGTAATATTTCATAGCACACAGTGATTTCATCCAAGATTGCTTTCATACAGGAGACATGCACATGACGCAGGTCTACTACACATGCAGTTAAACTCACTCTGACAGATGTTAGCGGCCGTGTAAAACCCTCTACAGCTGTTCTGATTGAGATTGAATTCAACAGGCTTCACACACAGTGACTGGATTAAGGAAAATTTACAATCTGTTCCTTTTTTACGATACAGAGGATGTTTTTTCATAATTGTCTTCACCTGATTATAGAATAATAGATTAATGAAGCACCTCTTCCTCTGAAAACTTTATTTTTAAACCTGCTCTCATATCCACCCCAAACACATCGAGGATCTGATGTGGCAAAATCCTTCCCAGCTCCACGGGGGAAAACCTGTAAGGTCTATTGGTGACAAATGCCTTACATTGGTATTCAGATTAAATGTATAGCTACTTGAATTGAGGACGGCCGTATGTAATATTTAACAAAAATATATTTTAGAAATTTTTAATTTAAATAGCTGAATAAATAATTGTAGAAAAATAAAGTATTTTCTTATATTGTCTATTTTCTGTAGGAAAAAAACGTCTTTCCTAAATGGAAATAAAAGGATTGGTTTGAGTTTATGTTTTTGGCAGGTTTGGGGCGTCTCACTGTTATTCAAATATGCAAACACTGGCAGGTTCATCACAGGTTGTGGAAGTTATAAGCCTTTAATTCATCTCCAAACATGACACTGCAACGATATAATTACTACACATCAATGTAACATTTAAATACATCTTTGGCATTGGGTCTCCTTCCTCTGAATAAAGCTCTAATGTTAGCTTGTCCTCTTAACATAAATAAAGTGGAAAGTAAATTTTCTCTTGAAGAATAGAAGATAGAAATAGTTTGTATATTTTTCTAATCTGCTTCATTGCTCCGATTGTCTGTAGATCTGCTCTACGAGTGTTGGTAACACTCCTTGGAAATGGAAAATTAAGAAAAAGGTTCCAGACCCAGATTCACATTTGCAAATTGTATTTTTTTATAAAGTTTAACACTGGGCTCTATTTCCCTTAGCATGTTTGTGTTGGTCACCTTCCTTTTTGTTATTAGCTATATGGTATGGTATCCACTGCTATAGAGTGGGTCCCTGGTGTCTCTTCTTTGACATCTGAACCTTTGTTCACACCTTGTTGCTTTGGGGCATATAGGGGACATTACCTGACAGCCATCAAGTCTGCGAGAAAGATTTGACCTTTTGTACGTTTAAAGTTCGCTTAAAGTCCTTAATGCTTTGTGAAACCTCTATATCAAGATAAAAGCCCCTCCAGATATAAAATCAAGAAGAGGGGAGTGTTATAAGTAAATGTACAGTAGATGCCCCCTCTTCCACAGTGGGCTGCCAGAACTTACACTTACCAAGGCGTTGACACGTACATAATTTCCACTCATAACTTCAGCGCTGTTGACATTCATTGCTTTCATCCAACTTTTCTTGTAAGTCGCAGCATGACGTAAAAAAAAAAAATTCCCTGAGGCAGGATCTTTTTTTAGCAGGGTCTCTGTTACAAGGCCCAGGGTTTTAAAGATGCTTTTTGAACATCTGTGCAGCGCACAGGCAATTTGAGATAAGACTCACACAGGGGAAGTTAATTAGCAATATGGATCAGGTCTAATGAATGTATGAAGGGTATCTTGAGATGTAAAAGCTCTGGATGCGTCTATTAAATACAACTTTTATTTTAACGCCCCATCTTAAAACTCAGGCGTTTGCACTTTTACTTTATAATTACACACATTTCCCGGATCTAATTTGTATACTACAAATCATCACCCCAGCCTCTGAGCATCCACGTTTCTGCCTCACAGACTGTAGTACCATGGTTCACTGAAAATGCACACTGATTTCTTTTATTTTTATGTTTTTTTCTCCTGTGCGATGGGAAGTAATTTGCTGTAATGCGTGATCAGGGTGTTTTGAAAGAGCCATTTTATCTCGCTGTGCTGGTCCCTTTCTCTGTGAGAGCGCCCGGCTGTTCCTGTTCCTCTATCAACACCAACCACTGAAGCTGAAAGATTCTGCTGCTGCCGCTGCTGCTGAAGCTAAATGAGACTTCACAGCCCTCTGCATTCCCCCCACCTCCTCCTCCTCGTCTTCCTCCCCTTTTCTTCCTCTCCTCACTTTAGCTTTTTCTCATTCTATGGCTGTCTTGTACTAACCCTCTCTCAGCTCTGCTCCCCTGGAAAAAATAAAGCTAAGAGAGAGTCAAACTAAAAGAGCCAGATGTGACTAAATGTAAGAGGTGGTAATGAAAAAAAAAAAAGGGGGGAATTCAGAGAGAAGTGCAACAAGTGAACTTATATGTCAAATGCAAGTCACCCCACTTCTTACGTCTCGACATGGCCATAATTAATCCCAGCAGGTGTTTGCAGCCTAAAAGCCAAGTTTAAAAGGAAAACAATGGTGTCAGCGATTGTGTGTAATTACGACTTCAGCGCATGAATAAGCGATCGGTGTAACCACCCACTCTCTGTCCACATTTGTTTTAACAGGAGGTTACATGCTGCCCTCTTTCCGGTTTTGAGCTCATTTCGGCTGCACCGTTAACATGTTGATTGCACTTATCACCGTCTAGTTGTGAAGAAAAGAATAATTAGAATTGTGTTATGTGATAAAAGGTTGTCGTTCTGTTGGTTTAAATGAAAAAAAAGGCAGACAACACAATTCTGGGGTCAGGTTTGAAAAACACGGCAGGGGAAAGGTTCTTACAGTAAATGTTATGTTTTATTCCGTTTTACTGGTGTGTAGTGAGGTGTAAGTCCTCATGTTCTATTGTTAGGAGGGTGGATGTGGAGCATGCATGACATTTGCAATGGGCAGAATCATTCAAAAACATCAAAATTGTCCTTTTATTTCGCAGTGTCCTTCCCTCATATACCTGCATTTCCCGTCTTAAGGTTAGGGTTAGGCTCACAAAATGCTCCTATATACATTTAAAGTGGTTCATGTGTTTTCACAGAACTGTTTTTGTTTTCCGCTAAGGCTGGGCAGTATCATCATCCTTTATGTCCCTCTTAGTCTCGCATAGCCAGACCTGCACAGCACTGTGTCAGCACCGGGAAATGATCTGACTGTAGCCATTATCATCTTGCTCTTGGGGTATTTATCACAATTCGGATCCCGATTGTCTTGGGCTGTGCGGACATCCGAATGCAGCGATGGTGCCCCTGCCAAATGGAGATGGGGACCCTGTTCTGAACTGGTTACCATCCATCCTGCGAGATACATTTACAGTTTTTCACAATTGTTAACACACGTTTTTCAAAACAATAACGGCTTTCTCAAGACAATTGAAAACCTCACACACAAAATGCTAAACCTGACACTCCCTTTGCAAGATGACTCCTGGCCATCAAATCTCTTACCTGTTCACAAAATGGAACTCGTGTTTTAATTTGGTACACACAGCCATATTTTCAAATGACACACACATACCATTCATTGGGAACACACAACTAAGCATTTGCTTGCACACTACCAAGCATTTACAGCACACTGAAGTGCAAAATTGAAAACACAATCATCAAAATGGAACACACCATATGAATGAATGAGCCATTTCTCCTTTTGTAAAATGTCTCAGTTTAGGCCTACATTTTTCATAGTCAAACATAAAACAGCACACAAATATGCAGCATAAAAAGGGTTATTTCGGTACACACAGAGAACAGTACAGAACTGTAAACCGGCCTACTCAACCCCCCCTTCACAAAAATTACAGTTTTTCACAATCGTTAACACACGTTTTTCAAAACAATAACGGCTTTCTCAAAACTGCACACAGAAAACTAAAAACCTCACACATACAATGCTGACAGGCCTCGACACTCACGTCGCCACAGGCCTCCTCCATGGCCTGGAGCAGTGGAACCCGGTCCTGTGGGTTCTGTTCATATACCTTCCACCTCCAAGCTGAAAATACAGTGCCTTGCATAAGTATTCACCCCCCTTGGACTTTTTCCCATTATGTACTGTTACTAACTGGAATTCAAATAGACTTAAATAAACTTTTTCCCATTTGATCAACAAAACATGCATAGTACTTTGAGGTGCAAAATAAATTTTATTGTGACACAAACAATAATGAGAACAAAAAAGTTGACATCTGTTGGGTGCATGAGTATTCACCCCCCTGTGTCAATACTTGGTAGAACCCCCTTTCGCTGCAATTACAGCTGCAAGTCTTTTGGGTATGTCTCTACCAGCTTTGCACATCTAGAGATGGAAAGGTTTGTCCATTCTTCTTGGCAAAAAAGATGAAGCTCAGTCAGATTGGATGGAGACCGTCTGTGAACCGCAATCTTCAAGTCTTGCCATAGATTCTCTATTGGATTGAGGTCTGGGCTTTGACTGGGCCATTTTAAGACATTAACATTCTTTAATCCAAACCATTCCTTTGTAGCTCTGGCTGTATGTTTAGGGTCATTGTCCTGCTGGAAGATGAACCTCCGCCCCAGTCTCAAGTCTTTTGCAGACTGCATCAGATTTTCTTCAAGGATTTCCCTGTATTTGGCTCCATCCATCTTTCCCTCTATTCTGACCAGTTTCCCTGTACCTGCTGAAGAGAAGCATCCCCACAGCATGATGCTACCACCACCATGTTTCACTGTTGGGATGGTGTGCTCAGGGTGATGGGCAGTGTTGGGTTTTCGCCACACATAGCGTTTTACATTGAGGCCAAAAAGTTCAATTTTGGTCTCATCTGACCAGAGCACCTTCTTCCACATGTTAGCTGTGTCTCCCACATGGCTTCTGGCAAACTCCAAACGGGATTTTTTATGGATCCCTTTCAACAATGGCTTTCTTCTTGCCACTCTTCCATAAAGGCCAGATTTGTGGAGTAGACGACTAATAGTTGTCCTGTGGACAGATTCTCCCACCTCAGCTGTGGATCTCTGCAACTCCTCCAGAGTAACCATGGGCCTCCTGGTTGCTTCTCTGATTAATTTTCTCCTTGTCCGACTCTGCAGTTTGGGTGGACGGCCTCCTCTTAGTAGGTTTGCGGTTGTGCCATATTCTTTCCATTTTCTTATGATGGATTTTATGGTGCTCAGAGAGATGTTCAAAGCTCTGGATATTTTTTTATAACCTAACCCTGCTTCATATTTCTCCACAACTTTATCCCTGACCTGTTTGGTGAGCTCCTTGGTCTTCATGATGCTGTTTGTTCAGTAATGATCTCCAACAAACTCTGAGTCCGTCACAGAACAGGTGTATTTATACTGAGATTAAATTGCAGACAGGTGGACCCTATTTACTAATTATGTGACTTGCAAATGTGACTTGTGAATGCAATTGGTCGCACCAGATCTTTGTTAGGGGTTTCACAGTAAAGGGGGTGAATACATATGCACTCAACACTTTTCAGATTTTTATTTGTAAATAATTGTGAAATCCATGTAATATTTCCCCCCACTTCCAAATGATGCACTATTTTGTGTTGGTCCATTACATAAACTCACGATGAAATAAATTTTAATCTGTGGTTATACCATGACAAAATGTAGAAAAGTCCAAAGGGGGTGAATACTTATGCAAGGCACTGTAATTCCTCAATGGGATTCAGGAAAGGAGAATAAGGTGGAAGGTATAGAATGGCAAAATGTGGGTGGTCCTGGAACCACTCACGCACTTGAAAGCTCACATTGTCCCGGATGACAACGTGATTGATCCACTGTGGGTCATCTGTCTGGTCAGGTGGTACCAGCAGGTCATGCAGGCCATACAGGAAGACGAGGAGACGGGCAGCGTTATAGGCCCCTAGGTGGGTATGACGGTGCAACATCCCATGGTGATTCATTGCAGCACACATTGTGATGTTCCCACCACGCTGGCCGGGGACCTCAACAATGGCCCGCTGGCCAATGATGTTTCTGCCCCGTCGCCTCCTCTTCACCAGGTTGAATCCCACCTCATCAATAAAGATGTACTGGTACAACACATGAGCTGTGTCATGCTCCTGGATCAGCATGAGAATGCAAGTTACAGTATGGACACAGAGAGGTCAACACAGTGGGCTACAGTGAGACACTGTAGAAAAGGAACAATATTGGATTACAGGTACAATACATGCATGTGTCAGTGCTGAATGTATGGTACTTACAAGCACAAACTCTCACCATAACTCCTTGATGGCTGTGTTCCGTTCGAATGGGACCCTGAACACTTGCTTCATCAGCATGGCATTCCTATGAAGAATACAGTCCAATGACGGTCTGGACGTTTTGTAAATGTAGCATGGTCAGCCAGGATCCTAGTTTTTATTTGAGTGTGATAGAGTTGTTCTCACGAACCATATCTACAGCTTCAGTCTCCTGTTTGGCTGTGTAAATGCTGTGAAATTGCTCAACAGACCTGAATGTTTAGAGATTTGAGTATTTGTGTGTTGTAGGTTGATGCTTTGAGATTTTACTTGAGAAGTGTGTGCAACAACTGAACATTGTGTGTAGTGTTTTGACAACAAGGTGATGTGTAATTGACATCAGAGTGTAAACAAGGAAAGTCAGAGTCTAATGCAGATAAGGGAGTGTGAAGTAGTGCCAAATTGGGTCGAGCAATTGGTACATGAAGGGAAGGTTGTGCAAATTGTGCCGAATTTTCGCTTTTTGTGTGTTAACAACTGAGAAAAACTGTAAACGTGGATGGTTAGGCTGCTCACACCTGCCGTTAAAATTTGAGTGTGTTTCTTGTGACAACTTCCCTTTTCAATATATAAAAAAACAAGTTTCTCTTCACAATGACCAAATGATGCTGCTTTTACCCTGAGTTTACAGTTGTGTCCGTCACTGCGTTTGTCAGTGTTTATCTGTCAATGTAAGAGAGAGAGAGAGAGAGAGAGAGAGAGAGAGAGAGAGAGAAAGAGAGAAAGAGAGAGAGAGAGATTCCTAAGTTTCCCACATCCCTTTTTCTTTTAGCTTGAGGCTTTTCTGGTTCCTTATGATTCTACATTTGACTTCTAAGAATTATTTTTCAGTGAGGTTGAGTACTTCTTAAAAAAAAACATAAAAACTTGATCATGAGAATCACTAGACTTCTTTTGATGTGAGAAATATGAAAAAGGGAAGAAAAAAAGGTTGGCACTGATACTGCTCCATTTAGGTGAAAAGAGACAACCTTCATCAAACAAGGCTGAACCTTTTATGTCTGATGGAAATATATTCTTTCTTCCTTGTGAGGACTCTGGGTGACGCTGGGTCAAGATTAGAAGCAATGCTTTTGTTCAATAGCAAATTAAAAGATGTAGGGCAATACAGTCTATCTGAGGATTTGAACTCGCTGCTTGTGCCGAGACATCCTGCAGAACAGGTGCGATCGAGATGAGAGGTGTCGGGCAGCTTTGCTCACTCACAGCTAAAGATTGTCCTTTTCAAAGAGATGAGGGAGACGGAATGACACTCAGAGTAGCTGTTAAGAAGACATCTAATGCTTGGCTGATTGTCCTTGGCAGGGATATCAAATAATGTGTGCAATTCCGCAGCTGGTTTCAATAACACAGAAGCTCACAGGTACACCCACTGTGACAAGGAGGCTTTGCACCTCAAATGTTGAGTTTGAGCCAAGAAATAAATGCAGCGATACCGTTTCCCCTTTGCTGTGAATAATGTCCCAGAATATGATGAAAGCTTTTTCCAGTGTTGAATATCTGAGGCTTAACAGCTGCACTCGTACACAGAGCTCCTAGACCAAGTTGCCGAATCTAAATTCATCCGTTTCTTCTCTATGCTATGTCAACAAACATGCTTAAAGTAACGCCATGTCCTTTATATACAGGAGAAGACAGCGGGATTGATTTTCAAAGCTATCATATTCATATTTTCTTGATAATATCAGTAGCATAGGATACAGTTCTTGGTTATACTGGATGTTTTAAGTTCCCATAATTCCCTAACTTGTTCAGGGGAACTATTTGAAGTCCAGCCTTGGTAGATTACTCCCCTGGCGGCTGGAGTTTCACACTGGAAAGCAGTGGCTGGAGAGCCATGTTTGGCAGCATGACAGAGCTTGGCTATGGTGTAGTCCATTTGTGCCCAGTTAATACCTCTGACAAGGAGCTCATGTTTTGAATGTTTCTGTCTGTTAGGAGGAAAAACTACTGAGCCGAATGTAATGGAACTTGGTGGAAGGGTATGAGTTGTTTAATAGGAAACACTCGGGATCTGAAGTTTACTTTTACCAGAAGCCAGGTATGATTACATTTGTTAGTATATATTAAGTATGTAAAAGGTTCACAGTGGTGGAAAGTAGCTAAGTAGGCTACATTTACTTAAATCCTGTACAATTTTGATGTACTTCAACTAAAGTTTAAATAATCCAACACCTCGCTATAAATCAAAGATTGTAGGAGAAGCCCAAAAGCAAAAGAAAAACACAGATTAAGTTGTTTTCCCCTTTCCTCTTCCATTAATGATCTAACAACTCCTTTGATTAATATGCTGCCACTCTATGTAAAACTTAAATACAATTCTCAAGGCTCCACCTCGTGCAGCTACAACAGTAACATGCTGCGTACCCTGGGGCTTCAGGATAAATCAATCATCCAATGGTGTTGTGTGCAATTGTGTCGTTGATAATACTTTGCAGCACCTTGTCTTTTAATAGATCGTTTATATGTTGGTGTTTTTCTAACAATGCCAAGATTGTCATCATCTCTGCTCATCATAGTGGTAGAACAGGGGTCTTCAACGTTTTTCAGGCCAAGGTCCCCCAAACTGATGGCGAGATGGAGCAGGGACCCCCTACTATATAAATTGCATAAAATAGTGTTTATTCTGGGCCTAGTGCCATGTATAAACATAGCTACCCTGTTATTGTGCATTCAATACTACCCTTGTGGTTAGTAGCATGCTAACATTAGAAAGGTGGCTCAGACACCTCGCAAATCCTCTCAGACGTATTTTTCAGTTACAGTAATGTTTTTTTTACATTGTAAAGCGTCTATTTCTCGGTAAATTCTAAAAATCTAAAAACAAGTTTATGTACAAATACGACCATCTACGGAGTTTGGTCCGCCATCTTTTATTTTTGAGCTTCACACTCTTTAGACGTGAGCATAAACGCGATCTGATTGGCTAGTGCCTGTGCTGTCGTATTTGCATGAAAGGGGCTGTGAACCGGTGCTTGAGAGAGCTACTGTGTGTAGCTGAATGTGTGCATTGCTGACTGAAAGATAACATCTTCTGCCTCAATTTATACGTTCGCTACAATATGTTGGATCCATGTCAATGTGTAGCTAAAGACAATATACAATTCTGGTTCTGAAAAAGTGCATTTTGTGGAAAAAAAAAATTTGAAAAAAAAAAAATATGGCGACGCCTGCGAGCTAGTTCTGGCAGGCAACTCGAGCTGCGCTGCGCCAATCACGTGACATACATCATGTGACATACGTCATGTGATATACCTCAATCTCCACAACCATCTATAATACACACCCACCTTATCAGGTGGTCTATTTAACCAGAGAGACATTTCCCATCAACCCCTCTTGCTCGCACTGCTGCTGCAGTATGGCTACCTGTTGCTACAGCGTCTCAACCGTTGACCGTTGTTCCTCCGTGGGTCGTTGTCTCTCTCAATCCGAGTAATTCCTCCTCTGAAGAAGTTCGCTTTATTTCCGAAATGTCGGCTCGGTCCTTCAAGATTCACTACGTGTGAATCGGACGTCAAGCGTCTGCGCCACGACTCCCGCGGGCCTCTCAGCGCGCACCACATCCTGGAGGAGCTGCGCACCCGAAGCGTTTAATTCATCGGGTCTGAGCCACGAGTTAGTTTCAACTACTTCTTGACTGAAGGCGGCTCCGAGAGGCCGAACAAACGCTGGTGGCAGCGTCACTGACGGCAGCTTCGCTGACGGATTCTTCCCGGGACATCTCTGCTCTACCAACTTCTCCCTCACCGCGGGATGTTGTCCCTCGGAGGCAGAGGAAGCGCGCCTGGATCCGCTGGGGCTTTCATCCTGTCTCCTCTGCTGAATGAAGTCTGCACTGAACGTTATGAATGAAACAATTCAGGCTGGAATCACACGCCATCTTCCTTGCACGTGATGTAAACAAAATTACGGGACCGGCTCGTGTTATAGTACTTCCTGGTACGTCACTCCAGCAGGATTATGGGAGTTGTAGTCCAATCTCCAGCCATGGGTCTGAAGCTTCTGTCTCCTGACAACAGTACCTTTCCCAAAGGAATCAAATGCTAGCAGGTAATATGTTTTGTTATTCCGGAAACTTTCAATTATATAATATAATATAATATATATGTGGGTGGAGTGGTCTTCCTCCAACCAAGGGTTGGGGTTCAATCTTGTGCAGGGTGCTGGGCCCTCAGGTGGGCCCTCATAGATGTTGAATGCAATAATTGTAAATAACTTGTATATATGACTTTCTTATGACTTCTGGCATGCGATGATTTCGCAACGGACGTGCCATGTGATATATTTATCGCATTGCACATGCCCGAGTTTCAGGGATAGGAAGGGAGCGAGATGGCTCACTCCTCAGCTACTTCCATCAGCACCTCCGGTAAAACAAAGTTTATTACAGCTGCGCGAATAACACGCGCATGAGGTAACTAACGAATGATCGAATATTAAATTCGCGGGCAACTATTTTGTCTTCGGATTGTCAACTACAATCTGCACTTTGAGGAAGTGCACCAGAAAATTCTGGACATCCTTCATTGGATGTGAGAGAGTGGTGGTTTACTGTTGTGTCAAGACACCACAACACTTCTGTGCGCAGCGTTGTCGTAAGGCCTGCATGATTATGGCCAAAATCATAATTACGATTATTTAGATCAATATTAATATCATGATTATTCATACATTTTAGGAACAATATATTTTTATAGCATTTTCATGTTTAAAGGCACAAGAACACTGCTTCACTTCCATGTTGTGCTACATTCCAGCTAATGTACACATCTTTCATTAGGTCCTGGGCAATCGACTCTCCTGTCAGTTCTTATGGGAAAAAATGACGTCTGTAAGCATCGACTCTTCATTGCAAATTACAATCAATGCAGTGAATTGTCAGGGACATGTACGGCTCCATTGTTGTGCTTGATCATTGTATTTACTGTACAAATACTGTACACAGTATTTATTGGACACATGTCTTTGGCCAAATGAAATGCGATCGCATCAGTTATTCCAGTGTGTTTTCGGGAAGGGGATGGATACGCTGTCGCACCATGCATGGTCGTTTATGGTTTCTCTGTTGACGTTGGACATGGACGGAGATTCAGGGAGGTAATGTTAGTTTTGGCCTTGATGCACTTGTTGTACTATGGTTTGTGGGTCATTTTTTCAGGTGGTTAAACAAGGTAGTTGTATTGCTATGCGGCGCAAACACAACTCTAAACGCACTCTGGCATGATTTGTTCTTGGTTATCATCACTTGCCCTAAATTCCAAAACTACCATACAACGGTTGATGATCCTTTTCGAAGGACTAGCTCCTCGCCTTCTGCTCCTGATAATTGATTTACCTTTCACACGACACCGTGATTGGCTACTCTCTGTCTCTACTCTCTAAGAAATACCGGAACTGGCTGCAGACAAACGTTGTTCTGGCTACCGCTGCAGGGTGCGTGCATGACAACTCCCATTTTGTTCTCCCTCTGGTGGTTAGCGAATGTTAGTCGAGAAAGCGCTTGATTTGATATGTAGCAAAGCACGCATTTTAAATGTCAATATCGCTGACGATCATGCAATTCGATTAATTGTGCAGCCCTAGTTGTTGTGGCTCCCTTTGTCACTCTGAGGTCTGTAAATAGATAGATAGATAGATAGATAGATAGATTACTTTATTCATCCCCGAAGGGAAATTTAGTCGTCATAGCAGCCGGTACATTTGATTACAATAAAATACAATACAATAGAATAAAATATTGAGGTAGAAAGAATAAAAAACAGAAACACAAGATAAATAGGTAGATAAGGTGCAGTGGCAGATGATGGTAATAGTACTGATGATATGATGGTAATGTTATTGTTAGATAGTATATAAAAAATTGTATAGTATATATAATATATATTTATATATGATAGTAATTATACCAATATAATAGCAGTATATAGTAATAATAGCAGTAACAGTATATATAATAATAGTCAAATATAATAATAATAATAATAATAATAACATGTACACATGTATAAATATGTGTATATAGACTTATATATACAAAGAATATACAAAGAGTATGATATAATATATAGTACGGATATAAGTATTTGGCGATGCAATAGATAATATAATGTACTATGAGTGTAAGAATATGTAGACAGAGTGTGCAAAAGACAATATTATTGTATAAAATGATGAATTGAGACAGGTATATTTAGTTTAGTTCAGTGATGATGGCTCTGACAGAGGTAGATGCGTTGTACAGTCTTATTGCGGTTGGGAGGAACGACTTCCTGTATCGTTCCTTAGAGCAGCGGGGTTGAATGAGTCTTTGGCTGAAGCTGCTCCTTAGCTTGTCCAGTGTTTTGTGGAGGGGTGAGACGGATTGTCCATGATTGCCAGCATTTCAGGTGGTTTGCTGGACTTAGAGTGTTAAATTCTGGGGTATAGGTTGCCATGTGCCAAGTTCACAATATATTCTCCTACAGCCAGGGCAGTTGGGGGGAACCTCACCAGGCAGTATATAGTCTCCCGCGACAATGTGCCTACAGCGAATGACCACACCACGGGGGTGCATGGTGCGCATCACAGTTTCACAGGTAGCATATTCTCCTGCAGGCATGCGCCATGGAGAATGGCCCCACCGCGGCGGTGAATGGCGCACATAATCAGTTTCACAAGGTAGCATATTCTCCTGCAGGCATGCGCCTATGGAGAATAGCCACACCGCAGTGGCGTGGAACACATAACAGGCTCACTAGGTAGCATATTCTCCAGCAGGCATGCGCCTATGGAGAATAGCCACAATGCAGTGGCGTGGAACACATAACAGGCTCACTAGGTAGCATATTCTCCAGCAGGCATGCGCCTATGGAGAATAGCCACACCGCAGTGGCGTGGAACACATAACAGGCTCACTGGGTGGCATATTCTCCTGCAGGCATGCGCCTATGGAGAATAGCCACACCGCAGTGGCGTGGAACACATAACAGGCTCACTAGGTAGCATATTCTCCAGCAGGCATGCGCCTATGGAGAATAGCCACAATGCAGTGGCGTGGAACACATAACAGGCTCACTAGGTAGCATATTCTCCAGCAGGCATGCGCCTATGGAGAATAGCCACACCGCAGTGGCGTGGAACACATAACAGGCTCCCTGGGTGGCATATTCTCCAGCAGGCATGCGCCTATGGAGAATAGCCACACCGCAGTGGCGTGGAACACATAACAGGCTCACTGGGTAGCATATTTTCCAGCAGGCATGCGCCTATGGAGAATGGCCACACCGCGGCGTTGAATGGCGCACACATAACAGATACCGATTCATCCGTCAGGCTCCAAATCTGTGCAGTGTTGGGGGGTTACAGTATTAGCGCATCACTCCCATCATTCCTGTGTTAGCATATGGGGAGTGATTAAGTTGGAGCCTAGACGCCAAACACAAACATGTTCTACTGTGAATAATAAATATCGTAATAAATAAGATAAATAATCAAACGTGAGTTGTCGGACTGAAATGGAGCGAAGCCAGCGAGCTAGCTCTGGCAGGCAACACGAGCTGCGCTGCTTCAGTCATGTGCCATACATCAGGTGACATAAATCATGTGACATATATCAGGTGACATACTTCACTTGCCACAATAAGCCACAGCACTCATCCACCGCATTAGGCGGTCTGTTTAAGCAGAGGGAATCCCATCTGTCCAACCATACCCGAGCGTCTTGACCCCATGGTATTCATCCAATTCCTACAGAACAGTGAATAGATCAAGAACCAATAACCTTGTCATGTGTCAATGCTGCTACAATAGAAAAGCTATGAATCCTCAATGATGACAGTCTTACCTAACATTTACCTTGGCTTTATATTTCCTCATTACTGAATTGTTGTCAAGGTGAGTCAGAGTATACGATAACGGAAGCAGTCTAACAGGAAATCTGACAAGGACGCTTATTTAATCTTCTACATGACCTTATCCTCTCTAGTCTTAGAAGAACACATGTTCACAACAAGTCTGATAGATCTTGTCGAGACTTCTGAATTATCATTGTTAAGAATAATACTGCTTTCTGTTCTTTCTCCTCTATGATCAAACGCTCGCATCCCTCTTCAACCAATCAATGGTCGAAAATGCATGACGAGATCTCCTCAAAGCCTCGCCATCCCTGCCAGAGCTGAGGCCTAACACCTGGATGCTGTCCCCGCACTTACTAAGATGTGGCACCGCTAGGACTGCAACACGCCATCATCAATGCTACTCATGCTATGTTGGACACCACAAGAAGGAATATTGACTCTCAAACATCATCTGCAGCCTTGATGTTTTAATATGTATTCTCCGCTGCATAAATCCTTTGTTGCATGTCAGATCTCGGGATCCATCACGTCTCTGCGTCCGGGGTAGTCACAGGCATGTTTCGGCGCGCCTTCATCCCCTCAAATGGTGACGATACAATGCGAACGATGCCAAGGGATTCATTGCACCCTTGCCGTGGCATACATCTGTTCCTGTCCATCCTGGGAGAGGGATCCCTCACATGTGGCTCTCTCTGAGGTTTCTACATTTTCCCCTGTTTATGGGGGTTTTTTGGTAGTTTTTCCTTACTCTTGTCGAGGGTTAAGGACAGGATGTCGCATTTGTTAAGCCAGATGAAACGAATCATGTTTTGAATATTGGCGATACAAACAAAACATGTGAGTGAATAATTTGTATGTGCTTTGCAGACTGATTATTTTATTACATTTCAGGTGGTTTGCTGGGCTTAAAGGGGAAATTCCGGTGCATATGTTGCCATGTGCCAAGTTCACTATATTCCCGTATAGGGAACCTCACCAGGTAGTATATTCCCCCGCAGACAATTTGGCTACAGCGAATGACTACACCGCGGCGGTGAATGGCTCACATAACAGGTTCACTAGTTAGCATATTCTCCTGCAGGCTAATGCCCCTACGGAGAATGGCCACACATAGCAGATACCGATCCGTACGTCAGGCTCCGACTATGTGCAGTTTTGGGGGGTTACAAGTATTTGCTCATCACTCCCATCATTCCTGTGTAATCATATGGGGGAGTGATTAAGTTGGAGCCTAGACGCCAAACACTAAATCTGTTGTAATAAATATATTACATGATCAAACGTGAGTTGTCTGACAGAAATATGGCGACGCCTGCGAGCTAGTTCTGGCAGGCAACTCGAGCTGCGCTGCGCCAATCACGTGACATACATCATGTGACATACGTCATGTGATATACCTCAATCTCCACAACCATCTATAATACACACCCACCTTATCAGGTGGTCTATTTAACCAGAGAGACATTTCCCATCAACCCCTCTTGCTCGCACTGCTGCTGCAGTATGGCTACCTGTTGCTACAGTCCCTCCACCACCCCAGCATCCACCTGTAGGCCCAGCATCCACCTGTAGGCTCCAACGGGGGGTTACAAGTATTTGCTCATCACTCCCATCATTCCTTTGTAATCATATGGGGGAGTGATTAAGTTGGAGCCTAGACGCCAAACACTAAATCTGTTGTAATAAATATATTACATGATCAAACGTGAGTTGTCTGACAGAAATATATAAAAAGTTGTCTTATCAACCAAAAATTTCACGAGTACCCCCGCGGACCCCCTAGGGGTCGCGACCCCCTGCAGTACCCCGGCGGACCCCCTAGGGGTCGCGGACCCCCTGTTGAAGACCACTGAGGTAGAAGGTATTGGTCTTTGAAGGATCCCACATAGTGATGGTTCTGTACTAAGGACGTACTAATAGCTGTTGTTGATGTCCCAAATTTTCGGATGAAAGTGATGGAATTCATTTTCAGATATGGCTTCAGGCAAAGGCAACTCGAGGATATTAAAAGCTCGATGGTAGGCTTTGTTATGGCTGCAATTTCTTTCACATAGTCTGGATTTTTATTCAAGTGCTTTGCATTTGAATTCATCCAGTTTAGAGCAATTTCTTCTAAACCGTACACACTGTCCCCCCGAGTGTGTTTTGTTTGTAATGGCTGTGGTGGTTGCTGTTATATCATACAAAGCAAATGCATTCAATTACCTTTTTTGTAAAATGAGGCATGGATGCTTCGGTCCTGGTGTTTAGAGATGGTAAGGTCCAGAAATGTAATAATGTTGAGGTTATATGCCAGGTTGGAGTTTAGGAAAGACCTAGTGGACTAAAACACATTGAGTTCTTCTATTTCGTCAATCATATCAAGATATCCGATAAAACCTTTTCTAAAAGTCTGTATTCTGATGGATTTGAATTTGCCTCCCACTGTAGCACCATAAGGGTTACACATGCCAGAGCATCCATCATGCCCATATAGTCGTCCCCTAATCTGCAGGAAGTAACAGTCCTCGAATCTGACATCCGTTTATTGTTGAGATGATCAGATTAAGCATTTCAAGTAACACTTCATTGGGCTCCAGGGGTCTCATGGAGACTTGGACATTTGGAGATAGAGGTTAAACCTATATCATGCTGAACAAGAATGGCACCCAGTAGATTGCCCCAGTCAGTCAATCGGCCCTAAATGGCACAGCCTCATCGATATCAGTTCCCAAAACATGATACATTTTTCAAACCAAGATGCAATATTTATTTAGATTTCAAGACTGTCTCAGTTAGGGCAGGTATCCTTTGCATGCTAATATAATTTGACCCTGCGTTTACTTTCTTCACTGACCCAGAAGAAAAATGAGAAGACCCCATCAATCACAGCTCAGCTTTGGGAAGGGGCAGAGATACAGGACCCGATGAGAATACTCCTGAAAAAAAGAGAGAGAGGATGATGAATATGAGAGAGGGAGAGCAGAATAGGATTAGCATAATGTCCCTGTGCTGTTCAAAGACTCACTGACCTGATCACATTAAAGCAACATAGGTCTAATTGGGAATTTGGTAATTGCAGTTTCTTTTGCCTTGCACCACACACTCACACACACACATAAAACACACACACACTGCTACAACATTTGGGAGCTGCCCACTGAAAACACCAATCTTCTGCCATTAGCTGCTGAGCAATTCGGGGGTTTCTTCCCAGTTCAAGAACAACTCAGCAGCAGGTGCTGAGGGAGCAGTGGGGCTCTTTTCACTTATTTTCTCAACCCAAACTGGCAACCTTTCAGTAACCGCTCCGTTCCCTAACCCGACCTGACTTAATCTCTTTCTCTAACGCCTAACTTAACACTTTCAGCTCTCTGCAACATCCACAACCCAGTGCGGCCGCTGAGCAGCTCCACTGAAGCAGTCAGGGGTTAATTGGCATTTTCAAGGACATCTTGACAAAAGATGCACTTTAGTCTGCTGCTCTCCCTGTGACATAGTTACTGATAATAGCTTCACATTAGCAGGACTGCCTGGCAGAGAATGTGACAACAGTTTTGAGAGGAGGAGAAAGGAAAAAAATCAGACATAAAAGGAACCTATGATTCTGTATTTACCCTGAATCTATAATGTGTTTTTTTCAATTCTATAACTCACTATTTCTTCCACCTGCTGTTGCTCGCTTTTTGCCTGTAATGTTAATAATAAGTAAAAAAAAGAATAATAACAGAAAATATCTGGAGTGGGCGATGTGATGAGTTCATGTACAGTATTTCCTTTGTAAAATCCAGCCTACACGCTGGAACCTCAGAGCGACATTATCCTTTTTTTTGTGTCTCCATCTCTACATCTCTCCATCTGCCAGCACACATACTCGCATACATGCGCGCACGGCTCTGATCTCCAATGATGAGTAATGGGCTGTTCAGCACAATGATAGGAAGCTGCAAGCCGCATGGCCGAAAATGACAAAGGCCACCATTGTAATGTTCCATCATTCATACCCACGTCTCATTTCAGCCTGTAGGAAATCCATTATGTTCGGCCATTTCTTTTATTTACACAGGGAGATCACGAGAGTCAGATTCTGTAGATAATTATGCAGGAAGCATGGGCAGGACATATGTAGATATATGGTGCCATACTAACCAGGCAGTGGCATAACAATGACCTTACCTAACAAGCAACATGGAGGAGCTGGGTGACATCCTCAGCTCTGTGTTGCTGTGACGCCTCCTCATTACAGCAAAAACATTTTCTATTATAGTAAGAGCTTTTCTTGTAACAACATGCTTTCATGTTACAATGACATCTTTCCCCGTCATTATTGTGACATCCAGACCCTTTCACAGGAAACATCTTTCATTATGTTAACATGTCGGCTTCCATTTTTCTACACGACGTCTCTCCATACAACAAGATGAGTTGTAACAAGAAACGTTGACATGCCAATATATTGTATGTGTATCTGTGTAAGACATGGTGAGTTTCTCACTTTCCTAAGCACAGTAGATCCTGCTGAAATAACCACTAAGGTTCTGTAAGGAATGGACCCCACTCGGATGGTGATGATTCAGAGTGCAGTGGTCTCGCTTAACTCTGACAAGAAAATGCTAAACAGTCATTTCACGATTTAATGTGCCTCCACCATGGCCCAATAAAACTATTCACGGCTCAGTCAAACACATTTACGACTTTTTTTCTTTATGGACAACCATTCACCGATCTTCTCAATACTTCTATGGTCTTGGGCTATAATGTGGGTTGCCATGTATGGTTGGCGAGCAGTGGTTTTGGTAAGGGTGTCTGGACGATGCACAATCGCGATCACAGGGATGGAGCTGTGGTATCAAAGGCGTTTTCGCAATTGTCGGTCTCAATTGTCAATCATGGCGTTTTACCCTATTTTTTAAAGTAACTAATTAAAACCAAACTTACAACTTAAAATTACAGAAATCATCTCTGACCGCAATTTTGGCTTCGCTTTTAGTGGAGCTGTCCTGTTCTCTATCTTTACATACAGTCTATGGTACTGACAGGCGTAATTAGGTCAAACCTGGCAACCTCAATATGGCGACTTCACTGTTGTTTGTCAAGAAAAATGTACGCCACAATTTAGTCAGAACCAGGCTGGTTGTTTGCCCCCTATTCGTTGTACGGAGCGAGGCTAACATTGCCCTGACTGCAGATCTGTATTTAACTCACAGACATGAGACTGACAACAATCCTCTCCCTCTGGAGTAGAAAGTAAATCATTCTTTTAATAAATTGGAAACTTGTAAGTTAGAAACTGAGGTGGACTTTGTGTTGTGTTCAGTCCCTCTGCACAGTTGCAGACACACGTTGTAGGTCTGTTACTGAGAATAACAACCTCAGAAAACAACAAAGGCTGACATTTTTATTTCCCTATGAGTGACCCCCCCGGTGCACAACATTATTAAAAAAAACGACTTCTGTCAATTTTTTTCTTTGTTTCTCAGACTTTTATCCGGTGCGAAATAAACTCAGGATGAACGGTGGTCTGGGGAAGGAGAGAGGATTTGCTAAAAGATACTATTGATCTCTTTATTCCTGAAATAATTTGTATGGCTTGGCAACCGCAGGATCATCGCTTATCAACGTCTGCCAAAAGCCAGACTGTGGCTTCCCGGGTGCAAAAGCTTCGGAGAAATAATGCTTCTCATCAGCAGAAAGAAGGGCAGAAGAGGAAAAATGAAAAGGAAGACAGGGGAGAGGTGGGGCGGAGGGGACGGAGGCGGCATGAGACTCGGATGATGGAGGCGAGAGGAGGCTGGGAAGATCAGGAAGTCAAAATGTTGAGATCCGCAGATGAGAAGAGAAACCTGGGCACTGTGAATGCATTTGAGGGTAATGATGTCAACAAACCGGGGAAGGTATATCCAGGTCTGCCGAGGTAAATGTGAAAACCTGTAGAACAGGGATGTTGACATGAACCTAAAGGCCTAAGTTATCTGCTCCTGTGCTACCAACGCATTTCAGTAACAGCCCTGTGTGGCCCTGCAGGGCCTCGCTATCCTTGAATAATTTCAACTCCTTATACATCTTGTTCTCCTGTCATGCATTTTTGATGCCCCTCTCTGTGGGATGAAAGCACATTTCATTACGCGATAACGTTTTCAGTGTTTGAACATGTGAATTGCTTTTTTGTAATAATATAACTGGTATTTCTCCATTTGATTTTTGCATAAGCTTGTCCATAGAATGGTAAAGCCCATAGGAGATATCATTCTAACTGTGATGTGCTTTTATATTTTCATTTTGAAAGTATGGCAATTAATGAAAGTGGTAGATTTCAAGGACTTTAACATAAATATATAAATATTCTGTTTATGATCATTTCTATCAAACTTCAGTTTTAATTAAATAAGCCCCACATTAATGAATAGCCAATTCCTCTTAATAATCAAATAATCAGGGTTTGACTACCAAACAATGTCCTTTAAAATCGCTTTCCCAGGCTCAATATTATATTGATAAAAAATGCTTCTATTCAGTTTTATTCTTGTTTGTTGGACTGCATATATATGCGCAGTGTGCTTATCAGCCTTCGTAAAAAAGAACATAATACACATCTCTGTGAAAACAGCCAGACAGAGCAGAGAAGACTGAGCATTTGGAGGCAGATGAAATGATCCACGGCTCCTAAGTGCGGTACATCACATCACAGGCAGCTGGGCCACCTTCAGTATTCCTGTCTCGCCGAGCACGAACATCCTCACATCAGCATTCCTGAGGTGAAGAGTTGTGTGTGAATCAGCTCATCTTTGAAGTCTATCCTCCTGGTTCACAGTGGTTTAGCTGCCTTAAGTTCTCACGTCCCTCCTCAGGTAGATTCCAGTGGTGTTTCTCAGATGTTAAAAAATGCAACACTGTCTTTGCAATGAGCGCACGATGTTACCAGTTCTGATCTGCACATTGGCACACGGAATTCGATATGCACCGGTAACCATTGTTGGCAGTTCATCCAATAGCATGGCAGTAGTAATCACACGGCCAGAAAGAAGACAAAGGCTGTGAAGTAAAATGCTGGACTTTTCTCTGGCACCCTGCAAGATAGTGATCCGTGACAGTTTCGCCTCAAGGCAAGTGATCCATCCTGCACCAAATGTCACAAGCCTCCATGAGATAGGACTTGAAATTTGGGCACCTGCGTTACAGAAGGCTAAAGTGGAAACAGCTTTTTCTGATGGTAGCTTGCTTCTAAATTTTTTATCACTTGAGTTTGCAGCAGGATATTTTTCCCTGAGCATAATGTAGGGAAGGGTCTAAAAAGAAACTGTAAAAAAGGAGGACAAGAAAGGAAGTGTTGAAGTGAAATGATTTGTGCATTCAAAAGTTTTCAAAATTAAACTTATTCCAAAAGGACTAAGTATAATGGGTAATGAAAAATACATGAAAAAAAGACAATGTTCTTACTTATTATTTACAGAGTGTGGACGTGGAAGATTTGGCCGCATGGTTAAATCATATTTTTTCTTTTCATTAAACAAAACAAAAGTTGGCTATTTGCACTGCTGTTCACAGGTTAATACAATGTGTGTGTTTGTGTGTTTGTTTGTGTGTATGTGTTTGTGTGTGTGTGTGAGACACAAGTGGATGTTTTCAGTCACCAATGTGCTGCAGTTTATAGCTCATCATGAGGGCCCGTCTAAACACACTGACCTTTGTGTGTTCCTGCTAAATTGACTTTCGTTAAAGGGCAGTGCTCCTCAGCTAAATGTCAGCGCTGGATTGTCCCTCTTGTCCGTCCCTTGTCGAGCATGAGCAGTCCGTCTATCTGCTAACTCTTCCGTGCGGTTGGACAAAACTTCCCTCTGGAAGAATATAGAGGGTCCCAGAGCTTTTAGACTCTGGGACAGGTGCAAGATCCAAAGAAAGCGCTAAATACATTTGCTGCTACATCTCATTATGTCACGAATATGTAGTGTATTTCTGTATATAAATATTTGCATGTAAACACTGGTTTCTCACTCACTCTACCTCTCATAAGTCATACAAGTACCATGGTCGACATTATTATTGAAGGAATCATTCAAATTTTCAGAAGGCTGTCAAGCCCCAGTGCAAGATCGTGATTGAATTCATAATAAATCTTTAAATCCTTTCCCCAGGTGGTGACATGTAAGACAGACTGATGCAAATAGAGTGGGACATTGATTGAACGGGAACATTTAAAAGAAAGACTTTAGAGAAAAGAAAGGGCTCAGAAAAGAAACAATGATGTATGTGAAAAGGAGATGATTCGTACATATGACTGTATGAGTGGTTTGCATTTTCACATTTGTCAATAGACAGACACTTACCATTGATACCATAACCTCAATAAATAGTTTAATTCAATAATCTACACAGCAGACAAAAGTAGCAGGTGCCAATGAGCTAGCATTGCTGGCTGCTTAAAAGCTTTGGTTAGCTTTGCAAAGGACCACCTGAGAGATATGGAAACCAAAATGAGAGAAAGATATACTGGACTATGTGAATATGGTTAAAGCCAGACTACAACATATCGGTTTGGAAACGCATCAACTCTATTACAAAAATTCCAAGTTCGAAAAATCCAGGGCTGTATTTTGGTTTGGACGGATGGAAACGCAGAGGTTTAGAAACGATGACGTAGACCTGTAAACTCACGACTGCTCGCTGATGCTGACGGAGATCCGTAAAGCCTTTTAAATATAGGCCTGTTATTGTCTTGACTTTACAGGAATACAAGTACATGAAAGTAAAACCCTGCAGCACAAGCTGGGACGTTTGAGTGTGACAGATGGGAGCGAGCTCACCACAAGGTAAAAAGGCAGCGCTACCTGTGCTGCATTCACAACCACCCTCTTGATTTACTGAGGGAGCGATGAGTGAAATAAGGTGAGGGAGTTAATGAAGTCAAGTGGGAAATATCTGACGAAATGGACAGCGGGGACCAAATGTGCTTCAAGCTGCAATAATTGATTTATTTGGCTACATGGGAGCAGCAGCACAAACTGTAAACACAACCATGTTTCCCTTTAATCACTGGGGGAAACATGATTGTTGTGGTCTGGTATAGTCTCACAGTCTCATAATGTCCGAACATTTCATTTGTGTTGCAGAGGACCCAAAGTGAAGTCTCGACTCTAGAGGTTGTTGGATGAAGGTTTCTTGAGAAAGCTTCAGACATTGCTGTTACCTTGACATGAAGAAGGGAAAAGGAGGAAATACACATGCACAGCTGTCCGAACATGTTCCTGACATTTTCTAGAAGCTGTTAAGTGAGAATGCATTTCACTGGTTAATTGCTCTGGACATTTTCTAGCGCCCTCGCAAAATGTCCAAGTGAGCCCATGTGGGAATACAGCAGACAAATTCACAGTGAGCGAGCAGGCATGTTGACGACCTTTCAAACATGAGACGGATGCAAAACTGGAAGAATACCAAATTCTCAGGGGAGCTCTTTCATTGATTTTGCAGATACGTCCAAGTGCCTGCAGAGTTGTTGTCAATTCACAGGCTGAGACAGTAGCTTCTTCTCCCACCAGCTTCCATGTGGTGAAAACAAATACACTGTGCTTTTTACACCCGAATTATTACATCTCGTCCTGCCTCTTGTGTCCTCTTCACTCTTCTTCACCCTTCACCTGAATGTTCCCTGAGTAGGAAGTCAAAATCTTAGCTGAAAACCTATGTGCATATATTAATCAAACCAGAGCCTTCACACTCACACGTGGATAGCCCCCACTGAACTGGCACCCCATCGGCCCCAGGGTTGCTCTGTAAATTCAGTATGTTTCTGTAACTGCTAATTTTCTATGCTGACACTTGACCAGTGCAGGACAAGCAATCAGTTTTCTACCTAAGGGCATATTTTGCACTAATCTTAGGAAAGACCTGAGCAGGAAGAACCAATGGCTCATGGGCTGAGACAGACGTGCGGCCAAGGCAAAGCGGAAAGAATTCAGGGGTTAAGTGTTGGCCACCCTCGTGAATCGCTGAGAGCTTCCGCCGAGCAGTTGAGAAGCAGCTCCTGCCATTAAGTGCGTCATCTCGCAGCTAACACACAAACACACAAACACACTCGCACGGTGCCATTAGCAGTCGCTGGTCTAACAAACACGGCAAACACTCCCACTTTTAATATTTTATAGTTGCAAACACAGTCTTGCGGCGAGTGCCTGTAAATACAAAGACACAAACAGAAGAAGGGAGAACATGCACTAAGCTGACAACTCTGGGTTGTGTGAACAGCAAAGCATATGATTCAAGGTGCTGTGAAATGAGAGGAAAAAACAAACAAACACTGTTCTGAAAAATGGAGCACGAAGTACAAAAGCAAAAAACAACTTCTTTCAATTTTGCCGTGCTTGCTGGAAAGACTCTGACAGGTACGCCGACACACACGCACACTTCTCATCAACTTGTACACGGTATAAGAAAAGCAGTTCTCCCCTTTGATGCCTTATTGATAATTGTGTCCGTGTGTGTGTGTGTTCGTTCCCCAAGTAGCTGAAGGTTGGGGCTGATCCATTCGTGTCCGGGTCAGAGGGTACATTGTTTCTACTGGGCCTCATCCATCTCTCCTCATACAGTCAATGCGTTCACCCACACATATCAGATATACACACACACACACACACACACACAACAGCGCAGTCCTGACTTATCAAGTGTGGCAGTGGAAGTCCAGAGGCACCACCTCCTTTCCCTCTCTCACCTCTGCTCGGATGCTGCACAGCCTCCGTTTCCCTGTCCGATCAATAATATGACAAATTGACAAAAACGGCAGTGATAAGGATGAATAGCCTCTTTCCCGTCCTCCATACAAGTAAACTTAATGTGGATATTAAGGCCGTATATATATAGTGCTGTAATGCTCTGCAACCCTGGCCCGACACCTAATTGAAAATAAAACATCGGAAAAGCTGTTTACCTCAGGGGTGTCAATCTGCCATGAACATTCTTTTTGATTAAACAAGTGTTTCTTTATCAGCCCTCCTAACTTTGGAGATAAAAGCAGCAAACAGAGAGCTTGAGAAGTAAACAGTGAACTAAACAGCTCGTACCCAAAATATTTATCTCCTCTATTTCAGAATGTCAGAATGTGTCAACTGATCACATCCCAAATCAGTGGCAAAGGGATTTAGGTTGTAACAATAGAAGAAAAAGTCTGGATATCAGTTATAAAAAAATACACACACACTATCCTGAGTTATATCGCTGACAGGGATTTCTTTCTTTTTTTAAGATATTAAGAATTAAGTATTAAAGATACTACACAGACTTAATTATACACATTGTGGGCTCCTCTAAATGCAATACATGTTACTGAGAAATAGGACCATACACACATATATTCTGGAAATGTATAAAAATCCAGGGATTCTGGAGGGAAGTGAGAGATATTCTAACGATATCCCCTCAGTGCATTCTGAGGGCTAACGTGGATGGTGCGAGGAGCAACCACAATGCTAGACTGATTTGAAACCTCTTTATAGCAAGGTCGACTATTCTCAGATTTTGGATTTCTAAGGACACTCTTACAATGGACGATTGTTACCAGGAAGCACTGAGAATACTCCCTCTAGAAAACTGACTTCTATCCTCCACTACAATGTCGAGGGATTTATCAAAACATGGTTTGGATATGATGGACGCTTCTGGACTGGACTTTACTCTGTGAACCGACTACGGCATATTCTAGTTTATGGACTGTTAACTATGTTACTGTGGTGGTGAGTATGTATCTCTGTACATTTGTTTGTTTGTCTGGGTCTTCTGCTTTTCTTTCTTGTTCGTTGGTAAAGTTTCAACTCCCGCTGTCTTTGTGTTATGTTAAACCAGACCAAAATTATGGAAAGAATGTGGTTCTGTATACTTCCAGAATTGGGAAGTCTATATAATTGTTGAGAAGCTCGATGAGGAAAAGCATACAAATGTATAGAAAGAAAGCCAACATTTCTGGATCAGGCAGCCACAAAAGCTCACAAACACTTCCAGTAAGGGATCGGAATCCAGTTAGAGTGCTGGCTGTGGTTTCCCCCACACACATCTTATCTGTAGTGTTTGTCTTCTCCATTATGATCTGCTGCAAACAATTTGTCCCATCTTTTGTCTTCTCAGCTCCTCTCTCTTTTCTCTTCTTCAATGCACAATATTTACTCTTATGTGTAAGCCCTCCAAGAAGCTATAATCTATAAAACTCCAGAACGGATAATAACCCCAAAGTATGCAAATAAATGGGTTTGGTCCATCTCATTCCAGCTTTCTACGAAAATCATGCTGTCCCTCTAAATTAGTGCAATCCAGAATGATTTTCGTAATGAAAAGTTCGTAAGAAGGCTTGATGTCCTGCACACGAGTCACTGCTATCCGTGTCGGCCCTGATTGCACCTTATTACATTGGTAGCCATGCGGGGTGGCTAAAGTGCAAAAAGACCATTAAATTATCATCATTTTTTGTCATCCATATGTTGGCTGCTGATGGCCTGGCCTGGATTTGGGACTTGCTGCAGATTAACTTTTTACGTAGTTGTGTGATGGTCAATGTCATCCTCTTCTAACCCAAACTCCCTGTCAGACTCTGAATTGACAGAAACATGATCTTCATATTCTCTAAACTCTTCCCCTTCATTGTCTTCCAAAGATTTTCTCTCTTCAAAAATCATTTCTAGATACTGTATCTGTTCATTGGGGCTCGTGTGTAGACTGACATGAGTGTGTTCAATTTCTAATTAAGTTCAATAAATAAACGTCAATACTGATGAAAAACCTTGTTTCATATTCGTTTTTTCCAATCATATCTTGATTGTAACTGATTTTTTTTGTTTAATTGCATTTTATCACAAAAAAACGAAAAGCACTTTTATTCATGAATGTGATTTAACAGGGGTAAACTACAAATATTAACCATATATGCTGTTTATATTGCTTGTTATTGGGATAAAGTTAACATCTGTTAAGTATTTTTACATATATTTTTGTAGCTGTATTGAATGAAAGACCGAATAATGCGGTGGGTCCACATGAACACCACACAAGGGTTAAACAATGTGAGACAAAATATTTATTTTGCATTTTCACTGATTTCACAGAGAATAATTCATGGGTCTTGATGAGAATAAAAATACATTTAGGGGACTGCTGGAATCCATGATTATTTATCTAGATCTTTGCATTTTGTGATGAAATATGACTATTGAAAGGAAACATGTAAAAGTAAAGAAATCAAAGAATGAATGGAATGTTCCGGAAGAAGAGAACTGTTTTGGGTGGCGTTTAACTACCTGGTAGAGCTATATATGGCAGGAACAGGATATACCTATCCTTAAAAAGGATAATGTGATAGTGTTTCAGAAATTGACACCCACTGTGATCAAGAGAAAACTTCTACTGACACAGAAATCTGTCCAGAATATTTCTAACTTTCTATTTCAAATTAATAGATTAATCCAGTGATGGAAGTTTTTTTCCCCCAACATAGAGGAGTTCAAAAGCGATCTCCAGGAAGAGAAGATGAAAAAGAAAAGTCTCCAAGAAGAGTTGGAGAAGCTCAAAACTTCTCATCACGAGGTCTGCCAAAGTCATACAAGCAACCAGGAGGAGTTCAACAGCGATCTCCAGGAGGAGAAGATGAAGAAGAACCTTCTCCAAGAAGAGCTGGAGAATCTCAAAGCTTCTTATCACAAGGTCTGTCAAAGACATGCAAACAACCAGGAGAAATTCAGCACCGAGCTCCAGGAGGATAAGAAGAAGAAGAACCTTCTCCAAGAAGAGCTGGAGAAGCTCAAAGCTTCTCATCACGAGGTCTGCCAAAGTCATAAAACCAACATAGAGGAGATCAAAGCGATCTCCAGGAGGAGAAGATGAAAAAGAACATTCTCCAAGTAGAGTTGGAGAAGCTCAAAGCTTCTTATCACGAGGTCTGCCAAAGTCATACAACCAACCAGAAGAAGTTAAACACCGAGCTCCAGGAGGAGAAGAAGAAGAAGTACAATTTCCAAGAAGAGCTGGAGAAGCTCAAAGCTTCTTATCACGAGGTCTGCCAACGTCAAGCAACCAACCAGGAGAAGTTCAACAGTGAGCTTCAGGAGGAGAAGAAGAAGAACAGTGTTCTCCTAAAAAATCTGGAGAAGTTCAGGGTTACTTCTGATGAGGTCTTCCAAGGATATATACCTTATGTTTCCAGAACTGAGCTCACTGAGGAAGAGGTTCTCTCCAATGTTCTCCCTGATCCCAAACCCAAGGAGACAGGGCTGCCTGAGAAGATAAAGAAACCAAAGAATGCTTCATTGTGTAAGAGAGTCCGCCACCTTTTGGGGTTGTGCAGGAAGCAGAGGAAGTCAGCGGCGCCAACATCCCCCAGCAACTGAGCTAACTTTGCCTTCTTCACCTGCTCTGAGGACTGTCAAGGTTAATGGAGGGATTTACAATTTGATTTCAAAACATCATAAAAAAGAATAATGTCCTCACAATGATAGTATCGCACCAAATAAAACTACAAAAAACTAAATGTCTTGCCCGTGTTGATGTATTTAAGATGAGTTGGATGAGGAAGACATTTTATGAAATGTTTGGTTACATCACTTAAAACGATAGTTTGTGAGATCATGTTGTTTTGTGTAAAATACTGAATTCGTACATCAGCTGTCAGATAAGGAGTAAAATGTTCCATTATATCCAGTAGCATTACATGGAAATACTGAAGTATGTATAATGAGTCACAGGTCTAGCTAATAACATATCTTAAATAATGTACTTACCACCTAGAAATTTTAGAAATTGTATTTTATAGTTGGTACTTTCAAGGGTTGGTTGTTATTATTATTTTATTTTTTCAGGCAAATGAATTGTTTTATGTAACAATAATTTGTTTTTGTTTTTGATTTAATTTTTTAAATATAATTTATTTAGGCTACCTCCTGCGCAGACGTCAACTGCGCAGGATTAATTTGATTTAATTTAATTTAATTTAATTTTTTAGGGCCCGAGCACTGACAGGCACTGGCAGACAGTGAGGCCCTATGGAAATTGTAAGGTTTATTATTATTATATATTATAAATTATTCTTACCAGAATTTGCAGAAAATTTGTAATTAGTTCTTATGTTACATTTCTTTTATATGATTTTGTATTTTTTAGTAGTAACTGCTTTTATTATTTTTATAGGCAGAGCATGTAAGATAGCAAAAGACAACATGTGGAGGTGAACATGGCATAGCTGTGTGGGCTTTTCACGTCACAAAGGTAAACAACAAACACTTTACGGCATCAAATATGGCGTCTCACTTTAGCGGTGTGCTGCAGTTGACCGATCTGGATGATTTTATCACCCCCTCAGGTTCTGGAACTTGTTCTGGAACTTGTAATAAAGTAACGTTTTCTAACATTATACCAATATATTGGCAAATATATATATGAACATTACAATAATTCAGAGATAGCTAAACATAATTAAGACTTTGTATGTAATATTTTGCATATTTAAGACTTTTCCAACCAGCAGTAATTGTGGATTCACAGTTTTATTTCATTGCCTTAAGCTTTTCCTCGTCATGCTGCCTGACTTGGCCTGGACTGATACTGATATCAGGGAGTACAAATTTTACTCAACAAATCCTCCCTTATATATGTTAAAAAAAGAATAAGCGATGATTCCAAAGACGTTGTTATCAAACGGTAATGACAAAGTAATGTAATTAACAATTGCTATTTTACAGTTTAATAAACTCCCAACAAACACGAATAGATAAAACTTTGTTCAAGAAAATACATTATACGTATATCTAGCTCTCGCTCTAATTAGATGCTCATGTAAAAAAGGTTTTTAATTTCTTTAGTTACGCACAAGGTAAATAAATAAATATATTCTTATTGCTCCAATTTATTTTTCTAAAGCCAATACATGTAGTACCACTTATTAGTTTCCTCTCTACCTGGTTGCACATGATTCAAATGGCATGCATATAAAACCAACACGTTTTTAAATCTACCAGAATGAAACTGGAGGGATAATAATGACATAATACACATTATCAGTATCTGCCTAACATTAAAAACCACACATAGATATAACTGATCACTTTAATTAACTCACCTTCAATGTGTGCCCATGAGAATAAAGAGCATATGACAAAATAAACGATTCCAGCAATTAAAGAAATTAATAGGACTTATTTAAGGAGCACGTCAAAGGCCAGAAGAACAGCATGAAATATTTGTTTCACTTCTGCCTGATAAGAGAAAAAAATCCATTTGCAGTGGTTAAATACATTATGCACTGAGTTGGCATAAGTTTATAGATAATTTATAGGATTCTCACTCTTGAAAATAGTGTTAATGACTCCCCCTTCAAAACGGCTGAATATATAAAGCCTTGAGTCCAGGTATTAAGACTCAAACCACTGTGGCAGCTACACACCAGCAACAACTGTGGTTAAACGTTGGATTAATCCAGTTGCTAAGTACCTTGTGATACATTTACTGGGCTGGCCCACAGGATAATGGCTCTCGTAAGACTCTACTCAGGTTAATGGATATGAAGTCAATTACAAAAATACTTAAAAACTACAAACGCTCTCTGCTGATTTCACATGTTTTCGGCTCTTAAACCTCAGGAGAAGTGCACCTCTTTTTAGTGCTTAACATTTCACTGCAATTCTCAGTAAAGCAATGTGCTCTGAAGAGGCCGCACCTGCAGCAGTGGCAGCAGGTTGTGGGTATCATAGTCCTGTCATCCCATATCAACATAAAGGATTGTGGACGTTTGTGTCGTGTTTCGTTACGCCCCTACAAAACACCATGAGGCCACTGCTGACTCGGCAAAATCTGCACGTGCTCAACAGCTACCCCTGCAGATCGTCCGTCTGAGCGCGAGCTGCCCACTGAAAACCAATTATTGTACTCCCATCTCAATCATCTCTGCCCACATGGAAAGAGGGAGAATTTTTCTAGGAGGGTAAATAAAAAGTGATGCAGTGATTTGAGACTAAAATGAGTCTGCAGGACGGATAGATGAAGATGTAGAGGAGAAGGAGGAGGAGGAGGAGGAGGAGGAGGAGGAGGAGAAAGTTTGGGTATAGAGCAGCCCGTAGAGAAGTGAGGTCAGGGTCTGACATGGGGAGGGGAGAGAGAGAGAGAGAGAGAGAGAGGCAGCTATGGTGTGACAGTGCCCACTTAAGGCCGCCTGACAGGAGGAATCATCCACACTGTCAGTCTGGGGGAGTCAGCTCGGGAGTAGGGAGAATAAAGGAAATTGAAAAGGTGCGCGTGTTTGTGTGTATGTGGTTCAGGTTGAAGTGTGACGACTGTATGAGAGAGAGAGAGAGAGAGAGAGAGAGAGACATAGATTGTGTACTTTTTTATTTAAAACATTTGTTTTTCTCACCAGCAGTCATCCGTACCAAACTTTTTTTTCATCAGCCGCCTTATTTGGGCAGTGATGCAGCTGCTTTTTCAAACTGGAAAACTCTGCCACAATATCAGATACTTAACACGCAGCACGGCCTGGTTAATGCTTTCACTGTTGTGAGGATGTAGACAGGAAATGGTGCAGCTATGAGTGAAGTGTCTGCTGTCCGATTGCTTTTTGCATCTCTAAGGAGTTTTCTCAGACTTTGCTGAGACAAGGTCTGTTTTATGAATATTATGGTACCACAGTTAAATAAGGAAATAAAGTTTCTTTGGCAAAGCTGCATTTCGTCATGCTAATAACCGAAAGTTTAAATATTTGAGCGTTTTTCCCTGGTCTCCTCTCTAACTCCATCAGTCCTTAGTTTTATTTGGACACGCTCTGTTTTAGTACTTTCCACTCGTTCTTTCGTCTGACAGAAGCTCAGAAGCCTATTTGCATCCTGAGGAGAGACAAAGGCAATTGGAGATTCTGTTGGTGCGCTCTCGCCCTGTCTCTGGCCAAATTCAATTTAATGGAACTTTACAGGCATGACATTTTGAACAGAAAAGCATAATGTCGAAGTGTAAATGCAATCAGAGCAAAGTGAATAATCAATATACAGGGACTAAAACAACCAGTCACTTATTATGTTGTAAAGAAAAGTGACAAATGCATAGAATCAGGAAAAAAAGGAAGTTGGTATGGAACAGCAGGAATCTCAATATCAAAATATTATGATACATATATTCTAATTTACTTAAACCCCTTAAAATCTGGCCTTTCCCAGATCCCTGAAATGAATACAGTATACCTCTGCAACTTCTAGGTCGATATAAATAATCTCGGTATCTATATGAAAGTAACACATTTGCCCAGAGGTGTAAGCATCAGTATATTTGTGATGGGGGACAACATCGATGAAAGATGGAGTGAATATCCCTGAGGAAATCATTTAGGTGTGTACATGTACTGTTTGTGTGTTTACTCGACATGCTCATTAACTTGCCTCTTGTTGAATTGTAAGGAGGTATGGCATTGAAATTACTTAAAGTGAATGTGTTTTTTTTAATGATACTTTCTTAATGGTCAGATTTTCCTAGAGGCCTCTTTTGTAAATGTTTTACTCTGGTTTCTGACCAAGGCTGCATGTCAACCTTGTATTGAGACATAATTCACCCTGTTTTGATTAAAGGATCTAATTTGAGCATTGGCACCAGTAGACGTCCATATCCCAGTTTACCACAGTGAAAAAAAAACGCAGTCTTGCTCTGTTCATACCTGACCTTCCCTCTGTCTTTCAGATCTTTTGCTTGGAGGAGGCCGAGAGGAAGGCCGCTCCTCATGAATGACACGAGACAATGCTAACTGGGTAAAAAGACGGCTCTAATTCAATATTAGACCAATCCATCTGGCCCACGTCACTGAATGCAGATGGATATCACCAGGAGAAACAACCTTGATCCCAAAGACAGACGCACACGGACTCTCATTACTTAATCTCTGTCTCTCTCTCCCTCTCTCTCTCTCTCTCGCTCTGGCTCTCATTTGTTCGATGTGTCTGGCCCTCTGATTGGTCCAATTTGTTTCTGCTCCCTTTTACTGCTTGATTCTCATTCTTTATGCACATTATTTGTGCTTATCAGCAACTATAGTAATCTCTGTCATAGAAAAAATAATTAGTAATTCCAATTTCATAGCTTTTCATCAAAGAACATTTAATATAAAAGAAATACTAATTTCCCGCTTTTTTCCCCCCACAAGTGTTCCTGCTCACGCCACATAATTAGGTGTCACTGCTTAAATGATAATTATGTGAAACCTTTCTCCTCTCCATGATTTAGAATCCTCCAGTCGCTGAGGCTGTATAGATCAGCAGAAGCAGTGCAAATGGAATTGAATTGAAGTCAATGCAGTATTGACTCTCGAAGGCAAATCGGACTTTGTGAATGTGTTACACTGACTGGATGATTTCCTATAAAAGCCAGAACCATAACCTGTGGGAAAGAAAAGTTTTACATGTTTAAATAAAAATAGGACTAAGGGAAGGTTTTGATTTTTCATTCTCTCACGCTGTTTGCTTCCTTTCTTTCCCACCACTTGTTCTCTGCGAGTCTGTGTCTTCTTCCTTTCTCTCCTCTTTCATCAGCCGTCTCTGGATCATATTCCTTCCACTTAGCCTCCCTCTCTCTCTCTCCCTCTCTCCCTTTTCTCTCGTCAGTGGCTTTTTCCGTTCCTGTGTTTTTCATCTCTCCTTCCTCTTTGTTGTCACAGCGTCCCCCGACCCTTGTTTCCCTCCCTCCCTCCCTCCCCGCCTCTGTAATCAGAGCTGCGACTGAGCAGTGTTTACAGGGTCTTCCCAAGGGCCTGCAAGTGTGGCACATTCCCTTTCCAGCTACTCTCCTTCGCCCTCGCCCTCTATCCCCTCTCCCTTGCTTTGGTCGGGTTACAGAGGAAACAACAGAAAACATCCCCCCCCTCCCACCACCACAACCTCTACACCTCCAGCCGCCAACTCTCCGACCCCTGTTGCGCTCCACGAGCGGAGGCAGACCGGTAGGAGGCCGTCTTATCGTTCTGCTTGAATAGAGTCTCGGCGCTGCGGGCATCTTGGCTGCACGGCGGGTGCTCGGCCAGACCATCAGGCTGGAACACGATCACTTAACACAGACTAACAACACGGGCTGGCTGCAAGTCAAACTGTTCAAAGTTATTCCACAAATCACATGCAAATTGGAAAAGTTATGTAAGTTACCGGTGGGTGCATGTTTTGTTTTAGAGAATTAAAATATCTCAATGAGACAAGCACATATAGGTTTAGCTAAATGGCTCATGGTCTCCACAGGGCAAAATCTGCATGGGCCTTTCCTCACAGCTACAGACACAGAACTGGAGCGTTACTGGGGTTTTCTCTTTTGACGTGATTATTTGTGTGTGCTTCGGATGAGCTGATTGGCACTGGAACCGACTGACTGCTCTTGAGGGAAGGTGGTAATTTCGCCGTCATATTGTGACTGATTATAGCTCTGAAATATGTCACTGTTCCAACTCCATCAGAAGTTTTTGACAGGGGCTTTGATGTGTGTTCACACAGGCAGGCAGACAGACGGACAGCTATCTCGCACCAACTCCGTGGGAAGTACCACAACTGCTTCTGACTCCGCTCTGCAGATGCCTGTGTGTTGTAAATTGTCACAAAATAGCAAACCAGTGCAGATGAATAAAGAGTTTGACATTTTCAAGCAGAGAAGTCTTGTCTGTCACTTTTCAAACTGTTTTATGTAGCGTGTGTTGTGGGGGGAAGTTGAAGACTGGACAGAAAAAAAATGTCAAGGCTGAAATATAAAAGAAAAAAACCACAGAAACCAGCAAACCTATGACTACCACTCAGTAGAGAGCATACCTCTGCCAAGGCCCAATAGTTCCCTTAAATTCAATCATATTGCATCAGATTGCAATATCCTTTCAAGCAGATAGAGACATTACATGAATTACATATTATGTATCATAAAAACAATAAAAATTAATGGGTTCTTCCCTGACCTTACTGCATTCTCCAACAGTCTTCGTGTTATGCTGCTAGCTACGAACAAGCACACAAACGCTGACGAAAAACCAAACATCCTTGATATAGCTGGTAAAAATACACATTCTTAACTCAAGCAGAAGTACAGATACCTGTGTAAAAAGCATCTAAAGTAAAAGTACTCATTCAACTTCTTTACTCAAGTATAAAAGCACAGGTTCTGAAATGTACCCAAAATATGAATGTAAACATTTGTCCTCAAGCTGAGACTGTGCAATATACAATTGACTTAAACAGGGTTAAAGCAAGAAACAAACTGTGCAGGAGTAAATGTGTAGAATGTATTGAATGACGTATTCTTGATTTTAAATAACGGATGGAAAGTTTGTGGTTGAGCTTTGTCATAGACGTTATCAATATTATCAGTTCTGTTGGCCATGTCTGTACTTTCCCTGTTGTAACTCCTTGTCACAGACACATGTTCTCTTCGCTTGATTCTCCTTCTCTTGTCTATTTCGTCTTGCTACGTCCTTTGTGCTGCGTTGCATCCTGCATGTTGTGCTCGACATGTGCTGGTAGGTACAGAACAAGGAATCATCTTGTGTGTGTTATTGTTCCATGTAGGTTGAAATCGTATTGTTGGAAAGCTCTTGATGACTCAAAATAACAAAATAACGGACAATTCCCCTCGAATGCTGTTTTTTTCTTAGGAAACAAGCCTGTTTTAAAAATGTAAGCAGTCAAAAATACAGATATTCATGTTAAAATGTAGAGATTAAAAGTAAAAACAAATTACATCGAAATATATACTCAAGCAAAGTACAGATATCTGAAAAAGTACTGTAAGTATTCGCACTTTGCTACTCTCCTCCTCTGGGCAGATTATATAGGTGTTTCCTGATTGTCAGCCTGATTTAAGAGTCGATTTACAAGGATGATGTACTGTTTTACATGAGGGAAACAATGAAATGTCTGCGCACACTACCGCCACACTTGTTTGCCTGGAGGCCACCAGAACGGCACAACAGTAGATATTTCATGGAGGAGCACTTTCTAAACCAACGATCCACTGGGGACATGTAACAGGAAACTGAGTCACATCCCTTGCTTGTGGGCACAATATTTCATTGTCATGTTTCTCAGATGCCACACTAATAAATTCAGTTCATTGGAAGTGAAGCCCACATTGCAGGTGTATTAAATATGGATTTAGAGTCACCAAGTTTTTTTCCCCCCACAATTCTGCAGCATGTACGTTTTCTGCCTCGTGGATCAAATATTTTGCTCTCATGGTATAATGATCTGATACCGCAGGAGTTTTAAAGCTATTCATTTAAAATCAAATAGGTCATTTTCTTCACGGGTCTCCACTGGATCAAGCCGTTTTAATGGTGGCTGGTATTTGCTCATTTTTGGCGACCATACAGGCTAGAAAGAAATTCATTCCCATCATCACACTGGATTTAAATAAAGATATAAGGGTCAGAGTGAAGCATGGCTATTATCATACTGCTCTTTATCATTACCTTGGTTCGCTCGGTTCATGTTTCCTGGCCTCGTGCTCCGGCTGAAAACAGAGGGAAGAGTAGTGAAACACCAGAGAGAAAGATGGGGGATACGGGGAAGGTGGTGTATTCAAACACAAATTAATATCCAGTAAAGGTTTTGAGCTTTTAAATGATTCCAAGGTTTCTAGTCTTAAATCAACTTTTGTAAGTCTGTAAAATAAATCTGCATGAAAAATGTGTGCTTTTCCAAAACCCCCCCCCAAAAAAACATATTGATCCAAATTTTATTCCAGGGCTGAAGGTGACATGGGTGACTGGGAGGATTTGTATCTGACTGGGATGTATCATGTGTGGGGAGGAAATACATATTTACTGGGAAATTGTCAACAGTAGTTTGACAATTGAAAAACTCAACAGAGTGGAAGGACGTGACCTCGTCCGTCCAGGGTCAGATTCCTCCGTGGTGCAAGGTTCCTCTCCGCCTGTGCCTCGAACACCAGCCCTTGTGGGGTATGGCATTAATACTCCCTTGTATGTCAGGAGACAGCGATCAATGGCATCTCCTTCCCCGAACGGAAGCACTCCATATTCAGCGGTTGATTTCACGGTTGGATGTCCGACTCACCGCTTAATGGACGTGTGTTTGTGTGTGTGTGCGTGTGTCTGTGTGTGAGTGTATGCTTGTGCGGTTCAGTGTACAGTTGCAGCATTGTGATTTAAAGTAATTAATCAACTTACGGTGGGTTTATTGAATTCAACGAGAGCAGCCGAGTGTTTCTGCTCTCAGATGAGTGTTTTTACAGATGTTAAGGTAATGAGAGCACTACCACAACACAGCTCATTGTTAATGTTCATTAGTACCAGTGAGTGTATTTTAGCAGCACGTGGCTACACAACTTTAAATTACAAAGACAATTGTACTAAATCAAATACTGTGTTAAATGAGAGTTAGTAGGCCTATTATAAATGGAGTAAAAGATTATCATATGAGTCAAGAACCGAATTGGCGACATTAATAAAGTGTAGTGACGAATACAAGAAACCAATACTGTATATACCTATATTTGCTATAAAAAGTTATGTATTTTATTTCTACATTAACTTTCTCTATTGTTATGGGATTTATCTCATCATTTACCTAATCATTTACCTTTTTTCCGCATGAAATGTTTATTTCATTCTATGCTGAGATACTCAGCAAACTGCTACTTGGTAACGTCCATACTGTTATAGCATCACTGTATAATCTCTTTTTAAAGCATTTTATTGCCTAACACCTACTTGTCGCACAGACTTGCTTCTGTCTCTATAGTATCTTCATTCAGAGAGGAAGAGAGCAAGCAGAGTCAGGGGGGCCTGTGTAAAAGAATGAATACATGCAGCTATGATCAAAGATTTGACTGATTTAAGAAAACTATCGATCATTATGTGATGGTCAGTGATGACATTGTGGAAAACAAATCAACATTTAAACTGTAGCGGGTCAGTGTCAGTCTGTGTCTGTGTGTCAATGCGAGAGAAGTGAGCAAGCAAAGTCAGGATGGACTAAATGAATATATAAAATCGAATATAATATATCATAAAATGCCATAAGTATGTAGGTTAATTCATACTGTTCTTGGAGGCAGGCCAGTATATCAGTGAAATAAAATAGCAAATCGATGATGGACTCAATCGCACAACCAATAGGCGCCACAGATGCTAAATCTGGTACTTTGCAAAATATATAGATTTAGACCCTGAGGGACTTATCAGCACTGTGGGAAGACTTTTGTCAAGGGCTTGAATGAAACTCATGATATTTATATGTAAATACCCCACACTCCAACTTTAACTACATTTCATCTGTTTCAGGGCTCCATAAGATTATCCTTTTTTTTCTCCAAAAAATATGAAATGGAGTGAATCTGACTTTTGACTCATAATAAAAGTGAATGCATGAAATGTGTGTGTATTGATTTTTGTGTTCCTGTGCTTGCCTGCGGGGGTAAATAATAAAAAATTCGGTTTCCCTTTTACACTCACTGCTTTTCTTCATGTGTTGAAAGATCAGCTGAAATCAGGTTAGAATCCATACCCAGTTAGCCTCACAGCTGGGAACCACAAGGTGGTTTCAAGTTTTTTTTCACTTCCTAAATTTCCATGTGAGACATTGTGGAAACATTGAGGCTCAGGACCTGGTGAAATATCTGGAAATCTTCCATCATGGCCCGGTGGGAGAATGCTTCCAGGTAAAAGCGAAAAACATTGCATCATACTAACATATAATATACTATGACCTACCCACGCTCTCTCTCTCTCTCTCTCTCTCTCTCTCTCTCTCTCTCTCTCTCTCTCTCTCTCTCTCTCTCTCTCTCTCTCTCTCTCTCTCTCTCTCTCTCTCTCTCTCTCTCTCTCTCTCTCTCTCTCTCTCTCATACACACACACAAACTCACACACACAGCAATGGTTTGGGAATGTAAATCACGGCCTTAACGGCCCGTGGAACAGGCTGAGGCGAGAGGTCTCAACTCCATGAATAGCAAAGCAGACCCAGCTGCGACTGCCAGTCATCAACATAAATAACAGATTAACATCTTTTCTTTTACAGATTAAATATTATCTTCCCCTGCACACCGAACCAATCGCTGCTGTTCAGATGGCTCTCATTAAGGATGAGTCCCGGGGAGAACACGATGGCTGCAGGAGTCTAGTTACGCGTGCTTCTGAAAGCTCATAAAGGCAGAATTGCAGAGCCAATTCCCATTCCGGGAGTAGCTTCCCTCCATATGCCTCGCAGTTACACTTTCGATTGCTATTGCTCTGTGAAACAAATTAAATCATGGACTAAGAGGCTTGCAGGTGGTATGGTCCCAAAATGGTAGTTACCTCCAATGGAGTTATAAGAGGCGTTGTTTACATTGCCTCTCTCTAATGGCAAGTCTGCGAGATTTGTCTGCCAGGAGGTTTTGAGAAGCCGTTCACCCAAAGTAGCTCCGACGTCTTCCATCTGGTACACCTAGAGAAACAAGGCGTACCTTTGGGTCAGACTGCTTAATAACTGTGCTCCCATTGGTGTTACAAACGGTAGTGATCACATTGTTTCCCGACCTTCGGAGTAGAACTGGTTTCTACGAGGCGGAGTGTAAGTGAAGCCAATGATGGCTGATGGCACACAGATCAGTGTAACTCAGTGGAGCGGACCTCCACAGCTGAGGGAGCCATTCGGCTCCAGTGCTGTCTGTCATCCCTGTGATATACGCACAGAGAGCGAGGTTGCGGGAATGCGAGGGGAGGCAGGATTTGATGGGTACATGCTGCTTAAACAATGAATGGCCGCCGGGCTTGTGTGTGTGCGTGAGTGTGTGTGAGACTGTTCACAGAGAGCGAAAGCGTGTAGCCTTTCAGGGATTGACTTTTATTTATGGCACAATGTCACATTTTTCCAGCGTCACACCGGCAGTTCTGTGTGGGCGCCTGAGGTTTTCTAGCCCACTTTTCTCTAAAATGCAAATGGACCTCTCTGCTTTTTTTGTCCAATAACGCGAGGGATCAAGATATGGTGGAGGCATTGTTTGTTTGTCATCACACACTGACATTTCTGCTCATCGCTGGGCCTGCAGCTATGTAGCAATTTAAATGTTAACATGGAGCGGGTAACACTCGCAGGATACAAAGTAGACATGGCATCTCTAAGAGAGAAAGACCCTTTCCTCCAATGGACTTTTTACTGGACTACTATTGTCTGTCAAGCAGGAGTTACTGCCCACCTGAAATAATAGACATTTTTCCATCAAGGGAAATTGTTTAAAAGAAACATTTTCTTTTTTTAGTCATCCAAGAATCAAGTACAAAATAATTTGACACGACACTTCTTCTTCAAGGTTGAACAATTGACGTTGTGCCACTTGTCTGTTGTGCCTCCTCAGCTGTTGAGGTGAGCCCACAGATTTGTTATAAGGCAGTTGCAAAGTACAAAGTCCACAAACTCTCAGGATCGTCTGCTCAGGACGCCTTCGGCTGCTAGCGTCCTTCATTTTCAGAGCAAAGCATCACAACACTAACTAACTTACTTCACTGACAGGTCACAGGGGCAGGCAACAGGTGATCGCCCTCTGCTGGATCAGAAGACAATCTACTCCAGACAATCTGAATAATTGGAATTAGGCAACTCATTAAAAGTCGAATAGGAACTCTTCCCCCTTCATTCGATTCAATGAATGTTCAAATCTCTAATAAAAAAGAGATAGGCCAAAGGCTGACCGATTCCACTCAACAAAAATGGCCTGTGACTATAACATGAGAGGCAATCACAATCCTCTTGCTCCCGTGAAAACCTTTTTGTTTTTAAGGCATTGTGATTTTTTTTGTTTTATTGATGGAGGTCAAAGAAAAAAAAAGCCTCGCAAAAGTAAAAATAACTCTCAACACTCTTGGTTACGTCACAAATTCAGAAAGATGGCACCACCACTGGAAATAGAAGCTGAATCAAATTGTGCTGTCTTTAAATCCCACTGAATTGCTTTTATCAGGAGCTTTATATTTTCCATAATCCATTTTTGCCATTGATTCCCATAAGTTTCTGTGTCTGTTCTTTGCTTGAATCTGTTTGCTGTGTTTTAATATGTTTTTGTGTTGTCAGTTCCTGTTTGTATCTATATATATATGAAACTTTTTTATTTCATTTCTGCCGATCTTGACCAGGACCTCCGTCGCACAAGAGATATTGCATCTCATTGGGACCTTCCTGATTAAATAAAGGATGACTCAAATGGCTACATGAGTGTATCTAAACAAATAGGTAACAGCCTGAGAGAGAGCGATACACACTTATACAGCTGACTAGAGACAGAAGTATGTCGGTGCAATATTTTTCTCAAAAGTAAAGTAAATGGTTTCGGTGCTTCTATTATTGTTCTAATTCCTGCACATCATTGTCTGCTTATTATTTGTTAAAGGCTTTCAAATTAGCTCATTCTGATAAATAATGACAAACAGCTCACAGAGAAATGCTGTATTTCGGGCTGATGAGTTGCTGCTGAGTAAATGTGGATAATGGGAAAAATTATTTGCTCAATGAAAAATGAGCACAACGGGAAACCAGAACACAGATGTCAAAAATGAGTCTCTGGCGTTTACCTGACTAATTTTTGTCAGGTAAACGCCAAACAAGTTTGCTAAAATGTCAACATTTGAAAATGCACACCACTCAGAGGACGTGACCTACTCCTAATTAACTGATGTCATGGCGAAACGGTGACAGCCTGAAACTGACATGCAGAACTCAGGCATGCATAAATCAAGAGAGATCCCGATCCGTGGGGGGGGGGGATCTGAGAACAGCCAGACCCAAGACTAACAAACCCCAGGACACACAGATCAATGCCCCATAACACGGTCAACCCTCAAAGACAGAACATGGACACAGGCCGCTGCATCAAGTGCTGTCCATTAATTGGATGAATTAACAAGCAGCCGCAGTGGAAAAGACCTGCAATGTGATGATAAGAGCTTAATATGCTAAGAATGAATATGAAGTGATATAAAACAGCAGCAGTACATGCATGTAAATGTAATTTGTGAACACAAAGTGGCATTTGTGACTCTTGCAGATTCAAGCAGACCTATTGATGACCTGTTTGTAGAGATGACTATCCAAGATTAAAAAAAATTGTTTATATATAACAATTTTCTTATATATATATATATATATATATAATTATGGATGTGCACATTGTCCTTGACTTCACAGGGGTTTCATGTCGAATTGGTTTAAACTACATTTTCCTCTCAAACCGACAGCCCTGTTACAGGTGTGTGAATGTGTTGCGCCATTGATGCTGGATTTGTCCAGCTGTGATGAGGAATTTGAGAATGTGTAACTATTGTTTTTGTGTTTGTGAGAGTGAGAAAACATTTTGCAGTCCTAAAGCATTTTTCTCTGCGTCTTCAGATTTGCACATGAACAACAACAAATTCCATTGTCTCAGGTGTTCAGTTGTTTTGCACCAAAAATGGGGTTGGGGTTACTATGTGCAAACATTTCCACAAACATTCGTCCCCATTAATACTGTATGAGATTTCTTAATCTCTGCAGGGCACAAAGGACATTGGCAGCAAGTCAGTCCCATTTATCACTCTATCATTGGAGCAGCTATTTTAAGGAACTTCTAGTTTGCACCTTCAGCACATCTGCAACTGCTCTAATTTACTCCCTGCTCCTGAGCTTCCATCTGTAAAACCCCTGTGATGAAAAACGTTCTTGCCTTTTTCGTTTAAACTGCAGAGTGATTTAAAATGTCTCCGATCTGTGCATCCGTCTTGAAGTGATAATCCACTTCTCACCTTCTCACCTCTTAGACGGGAAAACAACGAAAGCTTTTGACAGACATGGAAAGTGGCGCTGCTGTAACGACACTCATTTCTGGGCTACAGTGCCGTCCAGATGGCAAATCAGAGACCCCCATAATAAAACATCAACTTTAACAACACCACCGCAAGCGGCTAAGAGCCAGTGCGCGACACCAGTTGGTCCATTAATGGCTGTGAATCAAGTGGAGCAGCGTCAGTGTCCGAGTGGTCTTCAAACAGAGCGTTGCTTTAATGGGATCCTGGGGCACCACATATCAGGGCTGGGGTCGTACAGGGAAACGCCTGTTTCTCTATGAAATAATGAGGTCAATCTGTGTATAATGAGGCAACTGATGTGGCTGGCGGGGTGAGGGGCAGCAAGACACGAGGAATTTCAAGCTCTGCTCAACACCAATTTGTCAAAGTAGCTTTCGGATTGCAATTTTTGTCCCCGTGTTTTTGTCCCTCCTGTTCCTTTCTTCTTCCTCCTCCTCCTCCTCATTTTGCTGTCTTTAACACGCTGTAATTTTGTCCTGTCATCAGTACCAGCAGGGTGTGACAACCCGCTGCTTTTAATCATTCTCAATCAGGAGGGACTGTCTCTCTCTCTCCCTCTCCCTCTCTCTCTCTCCCCGTCTCTCCATCACTCCTTTTTACTCTCACTGCAGGAGACAGACAAAATGGAGAAGAATGAAACATGTGCGTAACCTTTTTCAAGGACAGCGGCGAGGATGGGCTGTCCGGCTGGAAAGCACTTTAGGAAAAGAAAACCACTGGTGCGGTTAATACAGAAAAGAAGAGAGGGAAAATAGATGAGGGGGCCTGAAAGCCGACTATGATGACTTCTATATATAGCTGCTGCAGCGCGTGTTGAAGGCCTGCTAAGACGGCATGCTCTTCCAGCTAAAGGGATTTCACAAGAATATATGTGTGTGTGAGTGTGTCAGAGTGTGTGTGTGTGTGTACGCATGCATCTGCATGTGAGCATGTGTTTATTAGGGCCAGAGATTACGCTGAGCACTGCTGCCGACAAGAGGAAAGGAAGAAGAGCGGAGGAGGAGGAGGAAAGAGCTGTGTAGTGTCCTTAATTACAAAGCAAACAACCGCAGGCCCTCTCCCTTGCAGGATAAATGCTTATGTATTTCTCTGAAGGGATATTATTACAAAACTTCTCCACTCAGCAATTTCTAATAATTAAATGTTACAAGCACCCATTTTTCTTGCCCGGGATGGAATGGATTTATTTCAGACTGTTATTCAGCGGAGAAGACGGGTTCTTTTTGTATTCCTGTGGGGCTGGGGTGAGGAAAGAAAGCTGCAAATTATCCACATAACCAATGTGAGGTGTGACAGGGAGTAGTGAGTAATGCTGTTATTCCGGACCTATGAAAAGCGTTTGGATAATAAAACATTGTAATATGTTAGGAGGTTAACATTCACTGACAGTCAGTGTGCGACATGTTTTATTTAGATAACATTTTTTCAAGTGGATGCAATAATCTGTCATTCTCTTAAAAAAATGATTTGAATCACCACATCCAAATACACATTTTTATTAGTCTTCTATGTGTGTTAAGATGAACACGTTTAATACGCTAGGAGGTTTGTATAGGATCAGAAAAATACAGTTATGGTGAAATAATTAATACACAATTAATATAATTATTAACTGGAACAGTTTAGGGGGCATTTCTTTCCCACTCTCAGGATTTTCAAAATAAAATGTTCCACTAAGTGGGCAACAGACATGGGAAGTAAATAAGTCATAGACGGCACCAGGATCCACAAGGATGAACACAGTTCTCTAAATGCAGGCCATTAGACCAACTTGAAATATGCTGTAATGGTTCCATATATAATGACGTGAAGTGAAGCCTAACTATGCCAACAAATAAAACAAAGCAGCCGGCAGCCAACAACCTAAAAGTGACAACATAAATCTTACTACTGACAACCTCTGCCGTACCGTCAACAGCCTCATAAAAATTATAGTAATGTTATGGGAATGCTTGAAATATTACTACAGGGTTCTCCCATAAATTATCTATAGTCTGTGGCAGCCTGCCATATTCTAATTTGTACCAACACAGTTTGACAATTACCCCCCCAAATGTTTCACACTTCTCCAAATAACATAAGCCATATCTAACTAGGTGTTTCACTGTATAGCTGTCAGAAGCATTATTTTAGCGCTATTTGCTGTCAGTATAAACATCAGTTTATACTGACAGCACTGATGTTTATACTGCCATATATTGAATGAATTATGTGGGAAACACTGTAACAAATGACATAGATTTACTTTATATAGTAACTAATATAAAAATAGTAAACATAGCAAGTAAAAAAAAAAGCCCCTTCAGACTGGTCTGCAGGCAATTGTGAGCTTATTAGTGTATATGTCAGAGTGTATGTGTGTGCGTGTGTGTGTGTGTGTGTTTGCGCGTGCGTGCGTGTGTGTGTGTGTGTGCGTGCGTGTGCGTGTGTTTGTCCATTTATGCGAAAGTGATCATTTTATGGAGGCCATAGCAATAACCACAATAACAGCATTTACTGAAGGCAATTACCCAACTTACAAAGAGTTTCTCGAGCTTCCATCCAACTTTTCATTAAGTGAAAGTTGGAATTTATATATTTTTACACACATTTAACAACAGAAATGATTTTCCACCACGGTGGAAAATGGCTATTATTTACAGAGGTGTCAAGTACTTAAGTAGACATTTTTGGTATCTATACTTTACTGGAGAATTTATTTTTCAGACGACTTTCTACTTCTACTCCTTACATTTTCACGCAAATATCTGTACTTTTTACTCCTTAAATTTTAAAAATAGCCTCGTTACTCCTATTTCATTTTGGCTTGTTTTCATTACGGTTTGTCATCGTTCAAAAACACACACAAAGAGAGTTGGGTGCCCGCCGCACGCGCGAGATGACGGCCAGGCCGAGGCCGACACACTATCGCACTGGAGGGGTTCCGAAAAGGAGGAGAGCAAAGCCAGAGCTGCGCACGGCACCGTCCTCGCAGCATCCGCCATCCTCCCGCCTCCGCTGACGCGCCTCGCTGTCAGGTCCGTCGGCCATCGGAGCAGGCCGGCAAAGGCGATATATGCTTCTCCGAGTCCGTTACGGACGGACGCACGGACGGATCGGACGGACACTTTTTGATTTATAGTTCTACGAGCCTTTTTGTTGTGAAAACAATTCACCGCCAGAACAGTAGTTGGCGCAACGGAAGTCGAGCTTAGAGAAGCCTACCTCATGAGGTATATAGAAGAAGTCCACGCTGGTTTATTTACGTCCCCCCGGCTCCTCACACACAGTGAACGATGGCAACACAGAAAAAGGATGTTGATGACTCCTTATCAAAGTTCGTTATAACCATATGTGACCGCAGCCACCGTCAGCCGGACAACGCCGCTGGCTTAACACACTTGTCACATTAATCATAGAGTCGTAGTTGTGATTTTGGTTTTTGTGATGTAGGGAATGAAACAGGAAGTTTGAGGTCCCAAAATGCTGGCGTTAGCGGACCAATCACAGCCAAGGGCTATCCGTGGGCTCTCCGCCATGCCGACGTGTAGTTAGAAAAATCAGAGCTGTCCGAAGAGCTCTCCGTGGAGCCCCGGAGAGGCCCGGAGAGGGCGTTCCACTGCAAAGAAGGCGGTCCTATCTGTCCGTGTCCGTCAAAACGGAGAAGCATAAATTGGCCTTAAGCACCTGTGGGGGGATTTGGGGTGCCATGCAGTCGAATCAGTTCTGTACCGGTAATGATCCTTCCGCAGGTTCACCTACGGAAACCTTGTTACGACTTTTACTTCCTCTAGATAGTCAAGTTTGATCGTCTTCTTGGCGCTCCGCCAGGGCCGTTACCGACTCCGGTGGGGCCGATCCGAGGACCTCACTAAACCATCCAATCGGTAGTAGCGACGGGCGGTGTGTACAAGGGGCAGGGCCTCAGCAGCCTGTGAAAGCCTGTTTAGTGTTGCAGGGCTCATCTTCAGGCCAGGTAGAGCATGCATAGGCTCAAATAACTTTGAGAACCTGCTGCTTTTGCGGCTGAACAAAGCCTATCGTTAGTGTTGTTGTACATACAGGTTTAGCACAAAGGTCTCAAGATCTCTTCCAATAAAGTTATTGATAACATTCAACTGAGGTTTGACTTTTTGCACTATTACAATACTTATTGGCAAGTTATCATGTCATCCGCTCCATGAAACACATGTTAATGCTCAGTAGTACACATATGGTACTTTAATGTATTTACATTAAAAAATTCCCCTTACATTACTTTTACTTTTATACTTTAAGTAGTTTTGAAACCAGTACTTTTAGACTTTTACTTAAGTAAAAAGCTTGAGTTGATACTTCTACTTCTACAGAAGTATTTTTAAACCCTAGTATCTATACTTCTACTTGAGTAATGAATGGGAATACTTTTGACACCTCTGATTATTTATCACGCAACCAATGCAGGGTATGTTATTTGCATAGGCTTGCCAATGGGCACAAAACTTGGGGAGCCGGAGTACTCGGCTCATGGGAAGCTCAAACTACTCCTGTCTCATTTTAATAGAAAAACTTCTCTGTTAGCTGTGTGTGGCGATGGAGGTAAATAAAAGACTGATTGTGAAATAATGAGAGTGCCAGTTGCTGCCTGGCAGTCGGCTGCTGCTGTCAGCAGGTTTTCAAATCATTGTGAAAAGCAGTGAAACGGGGGAATAATGGGAGCTATTAAAATTGCTATAAAGATTGCCAACATGCCCACCTACCGCACACTGCGCTTGATGAAAGGAGATTGGCAGATAGGGGAGACATCCGCTTGACACATTAGTTCATTATGCTCAGAGATGATATCATTAGGGTATTAACAAGGTTGTGTTCTCTGGGCTCACATCCACAGAGGTGAGTGGCAGGGAGAGCGCCACAGACTTTAAGAAAAGAAGTGGATCTGTCTTCATTTACATACAAAAGGACTTTGTCAAAGTTTGTATAATTTCAATTAGGCAGTGAGGTGGAAGACTATTGAAAGTGGAGTTGTTGTGACAGTGCCAAAACACACACTGACACACACTCTCTCACATCGATACCATTCTCCCCGATGACCTGGGTTTATTGGGTTGCCATCAATACGACGTATTTACATTTTTATAGTTCAAGCAGCTTCCCCACCACAACTCACTGTATAATGCATGACCAGTGAGAGCTTCAGAAAGCTTCAACAGGACACACGATATCAGCGCAGACACCACAAGACTACCTGAACCTCTGAACATTACCGTGGATCCATCGCTGAGGAGCCATTCAACTGTCAATCATAAATGTATAAGATAAATCAATGGCTTCACAGCAGGGGGTGGGTCGCGCCTTTTTCCTATCAAGGCCATTAACATTTTTATAACATCCTTCGAGGACCATACTGAATTATTGAACATCTATATCACACTAACATCTCTGACGCAATGGCTGGAAGTCCTTGGCTTTGGCCTGGCGTCTGATGTAGATGGTAGCGATGATGATGATGATGTTTATGATGATGGTCGTGCTCACAGTAGAAGGTTGTCCTAAAAAGACCTGTACAATTTGTTGTAAAGTCGAAAAGGACAAACATACAGTTTAAAGGCTGTGTCTCCATTCGAGGACTGCATCATTTGCACCCTTATTGCTGTCGCCTAACAACATAGCTGAAATTTGACATGCTAAGAACGTTTTAATGCCCCTTGGTTTTTAACATGTGTACCCTCAGCTGTTGAAGCATCATACTCATTGGACATAAGCATTGGACATCTCTTCGCTTGGATGAATCCTGGGTAAGGTTGGCCTGGGAAGGATCCACCAGTTAGAGCTCTTACTTTCTCAGTTAGTGCGTCTCGGAATTTGTGGATTTGAAGCTAAATCAATTTGTGTTGCAGGTTGTCTAGCCCATCAATTACATTAAACAGCAAAACACATATGTTCAGTTGAATGTGTTTACTTGTCATGTCCTGAATGAGAGAGAGAGAATTTACCAGTATATTCTGTTGCCACAAATAATCTTCAAACCATCCCAAGGACTCAAACAAAGATTCTCCAGTCTAGCCATCTGGCTCCTTATGCCATCTACAGAGCCAATATGTGCATATTTGTGGAATTTGAATAAGACAGCTGTCAATAAGGTTACATTTAGTAAATGTTGTCTAACAGCCTACATTACTTATGTTTATAGAATAATTCTGTTATGTCCATACATTGACAGTAAGAGGTTCAAGGGTTATAGGAATTCCTAAAATGTGTTGTAAATTGAATGTATTTGTACAAAACCACCTGGACAAGATGTTGCAATCTGTAACCTTGATTTTACAGCACTGTTAAAAATTCCAAACACACACTTGTTGGCTGTAAACTTCAAAACTATCCAAATGTGACCTAAGGATGTTTCATCCTTTAGTTGCTTGTTATATTGTTACTCGCTCCCTTTCGGCAGTTTTTCCTCTTCCTGTTTGTCCTTGTCTAAGTTTGTTTGTGAATAAAGATACAGTTAAAGAAATTAACATCATAGGATCTTGTTATGGGTTAGTTACAGATGAGTGACTTTGACTTTGTTGGGACGACACAATTCTATATAAGCAGTAACTTTCTCACATGACCGCAGTTGAACACATTTCATCACCTTTGAACAACTCGTATTTCTGAGGACGACTCAGCACCGACATTTGTGTGGACAAAGCACACACACAGAGTCAATTGTATTCAGTCAGGACACTGGGATTGAGCCTCAAGAGAGGTGGCCAACTGTCAGTTCCCTTGATAACCTTGAAACAGTAAGTTATCCTTTTTTCATAAAGACGGTAAATGGTCTGTATTTACATTCACCCATTCAAACTCACTCTCTCTATATTGTCTATATTCTCTTTTCTCTATAACACCTCACTCACATACTGCCCAGGGACAGAGCACAGAGAAGGGGAACAAACCGCCAACCCTCTTGTTAGCGGACGTCCCACCGAGTTTCTGTTGCCAAGAGGCAGATAAACTGAATGATCATCTTTGTTTCAAATCCAGATTTACCCAGAGATCCAGGAGCCCATGGAGATGATCGATCGCAGAGCCTTTATTAACCTGCTGAAGCTCCTTCTGCAGATGGAGCCTGAGCTGAGGATCACCTCTGCTGTGGCTCTGCAGCACCCAACCCCAGCTTTTATTAAGTGACTGTGTGTTGGTACCTGCAGAATTGGTTAGATGTACGATTGGATGAATTGACAAGTTTATTTACTGATTGATTGAATTATTTGTGTACGCCAGTTTGATGTAGATGATTATCTGCAAGATGGACAACTCAAAAGATGATTCCATCCTGAATGGCAAAGTCTCTGCCTCTCCTCTCGATGACGGCATCACGAACGGGGGCCTACCTCACCTTGAGAAATCCTATGGATAAAGACGGACGGCTCTCAGGAGAACACGTCTGATGATGAGGCTGAGGAGGAGGTTCCGGTCGTGTCTACAACTTCTCCTCCTGCCTATGAAGGTAGCACAAATCTGCCTGAGGAGCAGCTGCTCTCTACATCTTCTGCAAAGGAAACCCAGGTGTTATTCCACTAGGGGTTAATATAGCAACCCTGATGTTTAACATCATAAATAACAAAAACAATGTGTGTGTGTGTGTGTGTGTGTGTGTGTGTGTGTGTGTGTGTGTGTGTGTGTGTGTGTGTGTGTGTGTGTGTGTGTGTGTGTATGTGTGTGCAAAACAATCCTATATCAGCTCATGGACTCAACTAGTTCCTGCAGCTACAGCCAAGCTTTGACTTTTCTTCTCATGTCATTCTCGATATAAAAGAATCTCAAACAATACTTTACACATTAGAGGATGCACGGGTAAAACCATGTCAAGGTCCAGGTTGATATAAGCTATTGAACCTTTTTCAGAGGTTGGTAAACAAACAGACAGGTAGCACATATGCAGAGGATTGTGGGATGTGAATTAAACTGTGTAGCTCCAGGTTCACCTCATCTGCTCACCTCTATCCTGCCTCAACCCGCGATCCAGACCCGGCTAAACTCCCCGCTCACCTGCCTCTCCCTCTCTGCTCTGATCCCAGCCTCAAGCCACTCTCTGTAAGTTCTACCATTTCGTTTTGCTGCTCAACTGCCTCAGTCTCTGAGTGTAGGATATTTAGTCATGAATGTTTAATGGTAAGGAAAAATACTTAGTCAAGGTCAAAATATTTTTTTTAATGAAAATCTGATATCTCCTTATTAATTGATGTTGGAATGAGCTCAACATCAGTATCAGCAGTTAAGACTTTGGCTTGCTATCAAGTGGAGAGGGTTTAAATGATCCCAGGGGGTTAATAAATACTTCTGGTCGGTGAAAGTTTCTACATGTGTAGTGTTTGGCTTGAATACACATTGGTTTACATTTGGGAGTAGGCTACAACTTCGATGCTTTCATCTAGAACATGCACTTGAGTGTGTGTCAGGTCTGCACTGTGAGTTAATGGGCGCCAGACCCGAGCTACTGAGAGCGGTTAATGAGAGAGTTGGCAGAGTTATTAGCCGATCGCTGTAAGTCAGTGATCTGTGTGAGCGAGGATTAGGTTCCACACGTCTCACACAGCCTCGGTGGAGCCAGGAGCCAAGTCTCGGGGAAGCTCATTAGATTTAAATATGGCTGCGTGGAGCAAATAGCAGACGAGATGGATGCAAACTGCTGTCAAGACGGTGGTGCAATTCCGAAGGTCAAGGATTGATGTGTGTGCCCTGAGTGATGGTGCGTGGCTCTGCATGTGCGGCCGTGCATTAAGAGGAAAGATGCAGATCTACGTTTGCACTAATCGCAGCTTCACATTCAGATTTGATAATGCACTGCTACAAGATGTTTTTCAGTGAGAGAGATAAGAACAAGGTGTCAGGAGACTCATTTTGGCTGTTCAGTTCATTCCCATTCACTTTGCTGAATGAGAAATCTTCAACTTGTATCACAGGAATGTTTAATGTTTTTTTTTTTTTACAAGTCCTGAATCCATTTATTTATTGATATAATTCAAATAAAGTCAGTTCATTTACTTGATGCTTTGATGAGGTGGAATGAAGTTAGCTGCTATCAAACGCTGAAGTACAAACATTTTCCTGAAAATTGTCTGACTCAGTCGCTCCTGACACTTGTCTTGCAGGCCCCGAGTAAAATGTGACAATAACACGAGACGCTGGAAGCACAAAAACATCTCGGGATGAAAATGAGGTGCCATTCACGTAGCAGACGCCGACAAAGCTGTGAACCTGGAAAGGCAATGAGTTTAAAGAGTTTTTGGCAAATCTTTTTACCAATGGAAAAGTGTTCAAAAACAAATCTTCATAAATCATAAAATCAAATTGCAATACATATCAGACCAGCATGTATGGTGAGAATTAGAGATTAGCTAATCGTCCAAACCGATATACACATAAACAACAAATCAAAGCTGCAGCACATTTGCTGAGAAACTGAGTTTGCAGATGGAAGATGGAGGCTGGAATGTTCCACCTCTTTGAGAAAAGAGCAAGGACAGAAGTTTTATGACCCGGAGCTACGTGCCGATTGTGACTGTTCTTCTTGTTCTGCTCTCACACTGCGATTCTGCTGCTACAATGGTCCGAAAGCAAAGCAACAATACACACAGAGAGGGACATTTCATGCATTCCAGTGTGTGGTTATTATATAAAAGCAAGGCCTTCTGCCTGGCATTATGTAACACGGCGGTGAATCAGGGAGATGATGAGAAGCACACAATGCATGGGGACATCGGTCCTGCTATTAGCTGCCTCTTTCGTGCTCTTTGTAACTCTAGCTCTCTCGCTCCATCTTGCCCTCACTTGCTTTTTCTCTCACACATCGTCCCCACTTCTTGATTTTTTCTTATTTTTTTCACTGCTCATTCTGCCCTCCTCTCTGTTAATGCCCCATTTCGTGTAAAACTTGAAACCTGACCAAAACATTGGGATAGATAGATAGACTAAGCAAAAACTAAGCACTTAAGAATTACGAAGGCAAAAGTAAAAGGCTGTGGTGCAAACAGTCAACAAATTGTAACAAAAAAAGAAATGAATAGTACTAGTGAAAAGAAAGTCACCTAAAATCAAAACCCAAACATGTGATCAGAGAGACAGCCTCGTGCCCAAACGTGCAGTGTCTGAGTGTGTGTGTGTGTGTGTGTGTGTGCGCATGTGTGTGTGTGTGTGTGTGTGTGTGTGTGTGTGTGTGTGTGTGTGCGTGCGAACGTGCATGCATTTCAGCAGAGACGGACAAGTGACCTTCAGCCAAGGACTAGCAAAGATGAGGAAAAGAGACGGGGGGGAAAGAGTGCTGGCCTAAGTCTGATGAATGTAAGCTCCTCCCATCTCCATCTATCTTTTCATATTTACAAATATATACTTGTACATAAAATCTATATATTGAAAGCAATGACCCATGTAAGTACGCCGTGCGAGCCGCCGCACTCCTTGACCTTCATTTTACTCCGTTTACCGTGTGTAACGTGTGTCATTCCTCCCCCTCCCCAGCACACCTCTCTAAACCCCCCCAGCCCCCCATCACTCCATCCAAGTGAGCCAATCAAGGCAGAGTAGGATTAATGGATTACATAACTACAAGTTCTGTGTAATCATCTCCCCGTCTGCCTCCGGGCCCCTGTACGGGTACAATTAGAAAAGAGCGTGAGAGAGAGAGAGAGAGAGAGAGAGAGAGCGAGAGAGACAGAGAGACAGAGAGATTGAGAGGGAGAGAACAGGAGAGAATTGAGAAGAGAGGGAGGGTGGGGTGCTGAGGGTGAGGAGAGGGAGAAAACAGCAAAAGCGAGCGAAAATGAGAAAATTAGACATTTGACATTTAAAATGTCTTTATTGAGTCATTTGAAGTTCACAAGGCGCAGCGGAGCGGAGAGCATCGCACAGCAGCAGACTAGGAAACAACATGGTGTCAGTGGGTCTTTGCTTGTGTACCTGAAGCTCCTGGAACCTGCAGTTGTTGTGATGGGTTTTAGACAAAAAGGTCACCAGCACCTGCTCAGCCTTGCATGGGGTGTGTATCGCCACTTTTGCTGGAACTAGGAGGAAATTGCTCCCTTCCCAGATAGCATAGGGAAGTGGACCACCCGAGGTAATGATGCAACTCTTCTGACGTTCTCTTGGCCTGAACCAAATGGACATGAACCTAGAGTGGCGCATGTGGTAAATGGTGACTATGGCCCAAATGTCACAAGTCTAATTCGGGCACCTTTGGTTGACATGCGGTATTGCTTTAGCTTACTTGTGGCCTTAGATCCAGAGTGGACCGCCCTGAGTGCCGTCATTCCACAGGGCACGAGGCTCTAATGTAAAATATTCAAAAATAAAAAATAAAAGGCTGTATCTGCACCAAAGCTGGTGTTTGAGAGAAACAGACAGACAGGTGGGTTCAGCTCATTGGGTGGAATGTGGTTCGAAAGCACTGACGTGTTCCGCACATCTTTGCTTGGGCACAGCTGACTTTATATAAGAGCCTTCAAACAGCATATCCATCCCTGGGAGGCTCTAGGTGACTCTGCCACTTGATCTCAAAGTCTTGGCTGGCTGTGTTAACATTGACTGGTTTGACACAGAGGTCACGTAGAGATTTCCTCCCATTTTTTGGGAAATATCGTGTTGTTTAAGCCCTTGAAAGGAAAGAAAAATGAGAAGCTGTCCCCCACTCTCTAAACTATAATCTGTGGAGACAGTGAGGTCAGGTGAGGTCACCTCCAGTAGCTTTTTCGGTATTGTGCAGCTGTTTGGAGAGGTCCTGCAGCCAATCAAATTCAAATCATCAAATCCAACGTTATTTGTATAGAACCCTTTTGTCCAAAGTTGCAAGAGGTGCTTAGAAAAATATACAGTCAAAATACAACAAGAGATTCAAATGATAAAATACAGCAATAAAATAAGGCAGATAGCTTTAAATAAAATGGATTAAAAGTATGCCGAGCTAAAATGTTAGGTTATAAGATTTATTTTTTTAATAACTGCAGTGCCCTGAGCTCCTCTGTTCCAAAGATGGGACTATGGGAACTAACAACCACCTGTCCACACAGATCATTTGCTAAATTAAGATTTTCTTGAACATCTTGTTCACACGCAATCATGGTTTAAAGTCACTAAAATGGAGATTTTTACATACGCCTTACAAGGGTGCAATTTAACAAAAACTGTGAACATGCAACCATACCATTTTGGTAGAGATCGATAACTGGGGGCTGATCAATATTTACATTTTTTTGCTAATTTTCTCAGGAAATAATCCATGGATCTTGATGAAAGAACCCAGGCACATTTAGGAGACTCACAACCATGAGTGTGTGAAATTTGGTGAAGCTTGATGTAATTTAAGGGAACTGTGCCATTCTAGTTTTTACTGTCATTGTAATAATTGCAAATTAAACAACAAATACAGCATAAACTTCAACTGACAGGCCCCAGCAAGTACTTTCATTTAGTGCCACTCTACAGTAGCAGTGGGACCTTTTGTCAAAAAGAACCAGAGACGACTTAAAAAGAAGCAAACCACGCAGCTAATATCATTTCCTGATGACATCCTGTTTTTTGTCTCCGAAGAGTCGCTGTATTTATCACATCATGAAAGACACATCTAAATGCACTGACTCACTGGGGCCGTGCTCCATGATTTGAAGATTTTAGAGTGGTATTGCAAAAAAAAAAAAAAAAAAGATGGAAGGGTGAAAGAAGACAAGCAAATGAAAGCAGGATGGAGCGAAAGAAAGCGTGAGATGAAGTATTAACCTGAGGACTGAAAGCCTCATCAGGCAGCAGGGAAGAGGGGGGAAGTGAGATGGAGAAAAGGAAAAGGAAATGAAAATTGTTGCCGTGAAAGGAAGAGGAAGTGTGAACGCAGAACATCATCTGAGAGGCGCAGGCTTGGTAAAGTACGGGACGCATGAAGACGAAGATGAAGTGAAATGGAGACACGTGGAGGCATCAGTCCACAGTCAGTGGAGTAAAATAAAAGCTGTGGATCCCGGCGGAGGCACTGGGCTTGACTGAGGAGCTGGATGGACGCCGACTGGGTGACACCAGACTCCATAAGCTCGTGTGGAGGTGTCTGTGATATTGCCTCGGCTCGGACGGCAAACGCCAGAGGAGACACTCAGAATGGCAATTAACTGCTTGGGGTACAGTTTTATGTGGTGTGAAATTGGGTGTTTTCAGGTGTTTTCCCTCCCTGCATTCACTATAATTTACTCAAGGACTGTCACACAGTGCAAAGCAGCTGCCCCTCTCATAATTGGGAAGATCCAGCAGAGGATGGCGTAATACACACGAGTGGATACACTGTATGTATTTTTTTTTGTTGTATTCTTCTCTTCTCGCTGCAGCGGCTCAACCAGTTAGTCAGGCACGTATGAGACGAAGCACAGACGCCATCCAATTTCCTTTTTTTCGAGCGGAAAAAGGCGCCTCGCTATCAAACATCTCTCTGAGCCTGTCAGAACAGATTGCTCTGACACAAGCAAGGGCGTCCTCCGCTCCTCGGAGAGAGGCTCAGGTGGAAGATACCGAGACGCCGAGTCAGACGGCGCTCATAAAACCTCTGCTCACCGACAAACCTGGTGCCCCGCAGGAGAGGGTGTTGACAAATTGACACCTGAGTGAACTGGTTCTGTTGGTATTCCTCGTTCTTCTGATGCAATAACCCTCGTACAGCGGAGATGACGGTGTGCTTTTGACACACAAGGCCTTTCGGGATGGGTAGAAGTCAGTTAGATAATTTGAGGAAGACTTGCACATGCACGTACACACACACACACACACACACACACACACAGGGGGAGCCATCCTCACTCACACGCCACATTTTTGCTGATGTCATCGAATGTGGTGTTAAATTTGCACTCAGAGCAAGAATAGACTCTACCTGTCACCATGGCAGCTGCGTGGGATGATTGCAATCACACAATCAGCAGAGGCTCATGGGAAATAAGCCAGCAAGACTGAGCTCTCCGGAGAAACAAAAAGATAGTTGGAGAATGAGAGAGAGGGAGAGAGGGAGGGACGAGGATGGATGGAGGGAGAGAGAGGGAAGAGAGCTGGAAGGAGCAGATGAAGAAAGGAGAATCGTGGTGATACTTTCCATCTGCTGTGTCGTCAATAAACTGTTTGACTTTGCATACCTGACAGTGGAAAAGAAAGCGAACGCCATTTCTCCTGGCGTATGGAAAATGACATTAAAAGTGTAATAACCAGGGGAGTAAATTAATTATGATATTCTGCGTCTGATCTTATTTTTATGTTTACTCTTTATCTTTTTAAGAATAATTAAAGTATGAGTTTCATCGGATAGAATAAGGCTATTTTTTACTTTAAATTTACCAGAATCTTGATGGTCTTGGAAAATCCCCAGTCACTGCAGCTTATGATCATTGTAGTTATTCTATTTTTATTTTATTATTTCAAACATTTCTACCCATCTTATTTGTCTTATTCTACTCCTCTTTTATGAATATGTATACATATTTTATCCTTTTTATTTATTTTACATATTTTGAGCTCTTAACAATTTTTTTATGTCCTGCTTCAAAAACAAATCTCTGTGTGTTTTTCAAAGTCCCTGTAAAGCATCTTCCTCTGTGTATGAAATGTACTTCATATATAAAAGTACCTTGTCTTGAAATCTCCTTCATAATGAATTTGCAGAATTCCAACCCCAGGGAGCAGTGTTCAAATGTAAGTAAGTACTAATACATACAAGTCTCATTATTGTTTGGGTAACCTACAGTACTATTCTTTTATGGTATTTCTGTTTTGTGCACTTCTCAGGTATGAGGGTGAAATAACGGCCTTGCAAACAAACACCTTCTTATCATGTGTCCTATGGTGTAGTATTTTAAACGATCTAATAATGTTTTTTCTATCAACCAATTTTTTGTTTTTGCAGCATTTAATGAACATCTTTTCCTGTAAGCCCTGGACAATTGCAGGTTAAAGGCCATGGCCCGATAAAGAAAAGGTGATTCGATGGTGCTGCAAAAAGCTCAGACGTGACAACTTTTAGAATCAAACCAAACTTCAGCTTAGTTGTTTGTCGTGTGGTGGGAGGAGCGACCAGAGGCTCGCGCAGATGAAGCATAATCACAAGTTGATTGAATCTGCACAAAATAGAACAACACAACACTAGGAAATGTAGTTTATGTCTGGATGCAAAATTGCAGCGCAAGACAGACAACGTGAGAGAATTTAGTTCTGACAGTAATCACTGTGTAGCTGGTGATCAATTTACAATATGGTGGCTTTCTTTCTGCAAAATAGTTCAACCAAAATGCCCCCGCTTCGAAGCCATAGCTTATACACATGCAGACTTATTTTTGGGACCTTCTCAGCACACATAATGACTCGAGATCAAGGCAGCATGTGTCTCCCTGTTCAGATGAACTTTGACCTCTTCTTCTTTGTCCAAACCACCAGTCTATAGCTGGTCCAGAGGAGCTGGCGGTAACAGTGTGAGCACATAAATCACTAGATTCAGCCTCCCATCCCAGGTGATTCACATCACAGTGATTTTAGATGTCTTCTCTCAACAATCAACAATGTCTCTGCTGAATGAGAACTATTTTTTGCCGATAATGTCTCTGTCCCTTCACCAGAAGCAACAATATGTCAAAGGGATCAGCAGCAGTGAGCAGGGAATTGTCATGTTCAAAGTGCAGCTGCCCTCAGATTTACAGAGCTTTTGTACTGAGTATGTTCAGCCCACAACTTTCCTGTTTTAGTTCGCTCTCACCACTCTGATTGTGTCACCTTTGGACTCAGCAGACAGGTGCTCTTTGTGCCTCTCAAATAGCACTGTGCAACACAGCACCTGCTCAGCAGCATTTAGCAACTAAAGAGGCAGAGATTTAACTCAGGAGTTGGTAGAGACCAAAAACACAGCTAAAAGAGAATGAACATCAGACTTACATCCACCAGGTGGTCAGAAACATGACTCTAAAGCCGTTTCTCAGACATGAGCTTTGAAAAATGTCCACACAATAGTGTCCAGACTTTCTCCAGGGTTTGCCTTTCATACATAAAGAACGCAGAAGGAGATTCTCGGTGCAGATGTTAAAATCGACACTGGCATCGGTTCTCAATGCCAAAAGCTCTTGAATCCTGGTGTGTTTCCAGGTTTACAACTTCATTGGCGTCTTCTACGAGTATGCCACCTCTTTGTCATCCTTACATGTTTGAGTATTTTTTTTCCTTATGCATCTGTCGCGTGTGGGAAACGTCATCAACTCTCCCACTCACTTCAGGAGATTAACCAGACTTCAGTGCATGTCTGAAAGCAGATTTAATGAATGATAAGCAACTAGTTTGCCATGTTTACGCAGCCCTCCAGTTGGGGTTTAAGAAGGGTTTGGAATGCTTTCACGTGAATTTTACTCAAGATCGAAAAACTTCTCCCACCACAAGTAAACCACAAAAGGAAAGAGAATCCACAGCTTTTCCAAGAAGTGGCAGGCTACACACTAATGAACGCAAAAATACTCGACTAATAAAAGAAAAGCCCTTGAGGCAGGTTTTTTAAAAGCACCCAACAGCAGCAGAATCCCCTGAGGTGAGGAGCTTCGTCCTGGGGGCTCAGAGGTGCAGACGGTTGCTCGACCTGGAGACGCTGCAGGCGGAGGACTGCAGGATAATAACCTCTCCAAGTTATCAGACAGAATGTTTTTGTAGACTGTAAAAAGGTTTAAAACTCAGTCCTGGAGGAGACACACTCCCACCTGACCCAATCTTTTTAAGATCCGTGATATAACACTCCTACTTCTGCCCCGGGCTTGCATCTGTCTTCGTCTTACCTCCCTCATTTTCATCTCTCTCTATCCCACCCACTCTGTCCCACTCTGCCTTCCTCGTGCACGAGTCCTGGGAATAAACTGAGTGGACCCGACTGTTTAAGTGAATCTACTGTTCAGCTCCTTCTCATTTCATATCGCTCTACATTCGCCTCATTGCCGTTTCCTCTTCTCTCGTTTCCCCTCAGGGTGCCAAATTAGCCTTACACCCCCCCCCCCAAGCTGCTGCGAAATACGACAACACAATTCAGACCTTCACCTGCTGGAGCCCATCTCCCAGTCATACCCCTCATTCCCCCTGAGCCCTGCGTTTCCCTGCGTGCACCTTTTCGAGACCCTGCCCTCCGCCTCTCCGTCCCGCTTTCTCTCGACCCCGGCAGCTAACCCTCAGCTGCAAGAGAAATGCCACATATAGAATGAGCCGTGGAAAGGCTCTGCTGGGCTGTGCCATCCCTGTGCGTTAGTGGGTGAAGTTTCACGGCGGGGCCCAGGGTGCGCCTCCTCCCAGCTCCGTGGCTCAAACCGACCAGATGCTCCATAGGGGGAATACAGAGCGAGCGTGGCAGTTTCGTATTGCCTCACGCCTCACGAGAGGAGTACGCAGAGGGGGGGGGGAGGAAAGCTTGTGGCCTTAAAAGAAAGAGAAACGACAACAATGCTGTAGATCAACAGGGCCTGAATGCAGGGAAACCGACCAACAGTACGCCTCCCTGTGGTCATAAGTCTTCATGCATCTATCCTCTCTTGAGCGTCCTGGAGATCCGTAGTTGTTTTATCCGATAAAACTTAAGACAGGGGTTTTATTTGCCAGAGGTCGCTGCTCTCTCTCTCTAGCTCCCTGAGATCAGCACAGGGTCATGCAGGTCAGACAGGTGCTGTCAGCCATAGCTCAGTCAACACAAGTGCAAGCAGAGTGGAAATGTTATTGCTCCAGGCATGTGTTTCCTAGCCCTGCAGTACACCCAGATGGTCGAGACCCAACACAAAAAACCATAGAGATAATCACTGTGAATACTGGGAAAAAAAAATACCCAAAAAAGAGCCAATTCCAGAGAGTTAATTAGGATTGGGATGACTGGCTGCAGAGGGTGTGGATGAGCAATGTGCTGCTTCCAGATAAAGACGATAGGCCGTGTTTATTTTTGTTTCCTCAGCCTTTTTTCTCCCACCCACCCCAAAAAAAAGACCTTGCTCTCAGGCTTGGGCGGTTAATGATTGCTGAATGCTGATTGTTTCATTAATCCGATTACTGACCATCCGTTTGTTATCTCTGTTTGGATACAGGACATAACAAGAAGAGATGCTCGTTATCTTGCAGGGGCAATGGTAATTATACAGTAAATGTGCTGGGAATTAGTTTTCAAACTACTGAATTTGACTAGAACTAAATAATTAGAATAGTGTAACAAGGGTAATTCTTTGGGGATCTTTAGAGATTTGTAGACTAAACCTAAACACAATCCAGTGGAGGAGACGATTAAAAATACAAATTGCTGTATTCAAGATATTTAAAAGATTTATCAGCAAAATACAAATAAAAGTATTTGTATTTCTAAAGTAGTTTTCGAAACAAATACATAGGAAAACTACAACACATAACAAAACAACAACAACAAAAAAAAAATATTAAAAACACAAAACATCTGTAAAAACAGGTATAGCCAGACATTCCTGTAAAGAATATGTTGTACTGTATTACACTTTGAACAAGTAAGTGCATCAGGTGTTATTTTTTCTCATTGTGTAACATGGCTTAATGACACAAAAATAAAACTAGAAACACCTTCTTACTTGAATTATTACATTTGCAAAGATGTTCATTTCAAACTGCACCATGTAGAGTTGAATTGGTTTCATTTAATTGTACCAGTGTAGTTTCACCATTATGGTTGAATTACACTTTTAGCATCAGCGTGGTTGCCAGGTTCTTTCTGTAGCCTAAAAGGTTGACTTAACATGCAGACAAGTCTCGCCATATGCCACACACCTAGATATCAGTTCCCTTAAATATGACTTGAATTATTACCTTAAAAAATGTGTGAAAATGTGAAAATAAAATCTACCTATCTCACAATGTTAAAGAGAGAAGAAGAAGAATTCTGTGGTTGCCCCTTTCTTTAGATCCATTCCTAAATGTAATGGGTTCTCTCTCGGCCTATGTTCCATTATTCCATCAAGTTTTGTAGAAAGTAGGTCAGTAGTTTTTGCATAATCCTGCTGGAAAATAAATGGACTGACGATACTTGCCATATAAATGCATTTCTGCAGTTTCACATGCAAATGAAACCTACCTGAGGTCACTCCCTATTTAAGATGGCTTCTTAATATCATAAAATATTTGCCTGATGATGGTCGAGTGCCGACACGTCGCATAATCATTTTCTGATTGCAGGTTAGATGGTGTGCGGGAGCTCTTTCACATGAAAACACCCTTTGACACGACCTCTGCTGCAGTAAAAGTCCATACCTTTCCAAACCTTGAACTTCTTTCAGTTTAATTTCTGTATGAAAATGCATCTCAGTAATTTAAGATAAACATTGTTTGTATTGCTCTGTATAAAGCTGCAGTCAACTCCCACTCACATCGCACCTTTTCTTGACATTTAAATCCCCCTGCGGCTGAGAGAGCGGGTCTGCAGGTCTTTGTCATTGCCAGTGATGTTTCTATCGACTCTCCATTCATACTGCAACTGGCCCTGTGAGCTCTAATCAATGCACGCTAATGCCTCTATTATAATCCATGGGCTCAAATTAAGGTTGCATTGATCAACAGGCCTTGAGTTGCTACAGTGTGGAGCTGTGTGACTGACTGCAGGGACATTTCTGTGTAAAGCATGCAGGAACTCAGACAGGCAGCAGGAGAGGTGACGTGAGAGCAATACAGGAGCCGAGTGTGGGATCGTGTGTGTGTGTTTGTGTTCCTTTTTCAAACTCTATCATTAATTTGTAGCCTTTCCCCGAGGTTTTTAAGTATGCATTGTTTAGAGGGGCAGAAAAAAATGCATCATGCGTGTCGATAAAAGGTGTGTTGGATTTTAAACACCGCTGCGCTTTGGGGGGGGGCTCGGCTGAGAAATTGCTCCGGGTGTTTTGTCGAACACAGCAATATTGCATCAGTAAGCAAATACGCATCGCAGTTTTTGGTCAGGGTGAGATGTGGACATACGGGTGTTATAGGTCAACACGGCAGCTCTGACCTGTGGAGGGGCACTTTGCTCCCTACGTCTCTGCCCTTTAGTAAAAGTGACATGTGATCACTGCATTACATTTCATTCCTGTCCGTCGGTTTGTTTGACAGTAGGATTACCCAAGAAACTACAGAATGAAACACAAAACAGGGTAGAAAGATGGAAAAAGGGTGAAGGGAAAATCCATTAAGGGGCAGATATAGACAACGGGTCAGATGTGGATTCTTTTAAAGCTCTATTTTGCAGAGAAACAGGGCGTTTTGGAAATTTTCAACAGTGTGTCATGGACCTTGATTTAAAAAGTCAGGCCTATTTCTGTGATTCTGTGTCATTGATCTAATCTAATGGGACTGTTGGGCCTTAGTGGAGGTTATGCGATCCACTAGTCACTAGCCACAGGTGCAGCCACAAAATCAAAATCAAAACCTTGCACATGAAGAGCACAAACAAGTTTCAGTAACAGAGCACTGATGTTTTAAGACTGGAGAGGATGTGGCTCAGGAGATAGAACCGGTCGTCCACTAACATGAATGGATTTCTAGAAAAATGGTGGAAGGATGGAACATGGGCCAATGCGGAAGATATGAAGAAAAAAGGGGTGGATCTAGGATTTTTTTCACTTTCATTAGCATTGCAATTTTTGGACATTGTCACCATTTCTCCAAAAAATAATCCATTGATATTAATGAAAAATGTCAGGCATATTTAGGGGATTGATAGACCTATCTGTGAGCATGTGTGATTTGGTGTAGCTTGAATTAAAGGGCCTGTTGGGACCTGGAGCAGGCATCAAAGGCCCAACAGCCCCTTTAATTCAAGCTCAGATAACTGATGCAGAGAGTATGGGCTTCCAGACGTAGAGGGGTAGACCACTTGCCAGGGGGCTGATGGTAAGATCCCAGTCTCCCCACACTAAAGTGTCCTTGGGCAAGATATTTAATTGCCCCCCACGGCACTTGCATTGTATGAGTGCTGCATGTAGATGTGTTCTAAAATGTGTGTGAATAGCAAAACTGTATTGTAAAGCACTTTGAGTGGGAGGAAAAAAAACTATATAAATACAGACCATTCACCATATCTATAATTGCAGATGTATAAAGCAGGAAACAGAGGTAACATGGTTCTTTACAGTAGAGATTCGAATTTGTTAGACAGAGCAGTAACTCCCACGTGTCAATATTCATCATTAGAGTTCCAGGTACTAGAAAAACACGTGATCCTGTTCTTTGTTTCTTATCATGCTCTGTCAGACAGCTAGCTTGTGTCTGCTCCCCATCTCTCTCTCTCTCTCCCCCCGTCTGTACTCCCAGTTCTCTTGTTCCCACTCTTTCACCTGGAGCCCGGTAATTTATACAGCCACTCTGCTTCCTCGGCATTACCAAGGCTGACCAGAGCAAGCACACAGAGAAAATGAGACTAAAAAACATGATGGGGTAGACAGAAATACGCAGCGAGATACACAGGGAGATGTCAGGAATACATTTGTGAATATTTCTCTAGCAGAGAATAGAAGTCTCTGATTCTGATGTCTGTAACTGTAGAGCCTCCTTATCGGTTTAATGCTGCACAACTGCATATCTTATGGCAAGGTGTAATGCGATGCATAAGACAATGAAATATAATGGAATCATATGATACTTAACCGTCATAGGACATAAAATATTTTTATCCGACTCAAGCCTTATTAGACCTTGCATCAACATTACTCATTTACCTAAACATTGTGTAATAATCTTATCTTTACATATATTTTTTTAATAGAAAACATGAAACAAGCCTCACTATATGAATTATGGATGCATTGTTTGATGCTCTCAGTCATTGACTGTGAAAAAAGGACAATGTGTTTCCATTTCCACCCACTATACAAACATGAACCCAAAATATCCTGGATACAAACGTCGCTTTATTGTGTTTTTAGAGCCAGAATCTGTGCAGTAGCGATCGGGGGATAGAACTGCACTATCGTTGTGATATGAACAACAGAAAATTACAGAAACACCACTTGTTTGGCACATAACCCATTATGACCTATACTCAAGGCTGCCATCAGGTGGCGACAGAGGCGCTTGGCTTCACTTTTGGGCAGCCATCACGAGACCTCTGTCCATACTCTGCGTCCGGTCTTCTGAAAAAAATCTGAAGATCGCACCACAGGAAGTCACGGCGATGCAATGTAGCCAATAGTTCGAGCGAGGCGACCATAGCACACAAGGAAGAAATTTCAACAATGGCAGAACTTTTTGGAGGAGAGATTTTAAGCGTTGGTGAGAAACTACTGGCGTCTATATGAGGGTGTTTCACTCAGCCCTCTAGTGGATGTACTGTTTTACACCCATCCCATTGTAAAGGTTGCATGGCAGTATGTGGGCACTTACAGTATGATTACATTGCTTTTGTACATAAAAGCAGCGTAAATAAGCCTGTAGACAGGGTTGTAGCCGTTAGTCTCAGTGTGTCTAGCATGGGAAGCACAGCAGACATCTTGGCTGGTCTCAGTAGGAGGAGCGCAGGTGGAAATAATAAAATGAATAATGGTCCATTTAGCGGCTGCAGTTTCTGTTCATGCCGACTCACTCTCGCTGTGTCGTGGCTACTGGGACACTTATAGTGAAATAAAACAGAGCCATCTTTAATGTTGTCAGTAACAGCTGCTCTCTGACTGCTATGACAAGTCACCGTCTCGTTTGTAGAAGGACTGTTAACACAAGAAACTGCCAAAGTAAGACATTTTACACAGAAGACAATTGAAAACTTAAAGGCCCCTCGGAGGCTTTCTACTTCCACACAGGTGTTCTCACACAGCGTGCCTGTTAAAGCCTCTTGGTGGGATCCGTCCCTCAAAGATCTCCCTGGCTTTTTGGGGGGAATTTTTGCTGCTTAAAATGCCTGATTTCATGACAGCTGATGGGCTGTGATCAATGCACATTGCACATTGCATATTTTCAGGCATTACTTTTTTGCAGTCACATTCGATAATTTTTTGGGGGAAATGCATCACACCATATTTAAATGTTTTATTTGAGACCTTTTTCTAATTGTTAACACATTTTCAGATACACCCACACACACAGAGTGGAGAGAGGCAAGCAAGCCGACCATTTGAGAGCAGTCAAAATGATGCCCTGTCCACACTAATGCAGATGTTTTGCAATTTGAACTTTCTCCTCTGAGCTTAGGCCTCTTGTCCATGCACAAACATCATTTTTAGTCACGGAAACAGAGATTTTTTTTTTTCAAAGTGCAGACTTGTGCATATAAAGCTGAGTGTTTGGCAAACAATGACATCTCAGCCTACTTTGCACATGCCCTTTGACTCTTTGTGTGATGAACATGCTCCAGAAGAAAACAAGAATGGTGCGTTGTCTTTTGGCCAGTGATATTTTGTCAAGTGATTTGTGTTTGCTACAGCTGCAGCTTGATATCTTTGCTCAAACTAACTAGAGTCCAGATAAAGTCCAGATAAATGCTGCTGTTTCTCTGTAAATGCATAAATATGTGTTTGCTAACATAGCTCAGATCACATTTAAAAAGTGTTTTCAGCGTCCACTTCTAAAAACATAAAGGATAGCAAATGTCATTCAAGTTAGGTTTTAATATGCTGGTTATAGCAGTGTGCGCCTACATGTAGATACAGAAATGTGTAGTGTGAAAGCTGCAGCCTCAAACTTCAAACCAGTCCACTATCATTTACCACAGACATTTGTTAGCGGAACAAATTGAGTGACCCTCACTCTACCTTTAACCATCTTTGGACTTCCAGCTACCTTTGTGTTTGCCACAGCTCATTTGGATATCTTTGCTGAAACTACCTCCAATTACAGGAATTTTTCTCTTGAGCTACTTCAAAAGACAGCCCCAATTCTTGTATTACCTCTATTATCTCACGGTCAAGGCACTTAGTCCAACCCTAAATTACATCTTCCTCTCAGGCTTGCCAGCCACTCATTGCCGCCAGTGTCTCTCCAATTCTTTTCCTCCTCTCTGCCTCTATCTTACTCCTGCACGCTGCCTTTTCTCCACGCCATTAATTACCATGAGGAGATGGCACTCATTGCTTCGGCATTACAGCAGGCATATTCAACAAATGCGCGGCCTGATGAAGTGTCCGCATCGCGCTGCACCGTGATTTATCACTTATTTCTGCAACAGTGCTCGGGCCGATAACTCTTTTTCTACACCATTAGCTGCCACGACGTGGGTCTCACACACAGACAGGGGGACACGCCGTTTGTATTGATGCAGGCTCAGTGTGTGCCGAGTGACCTCAAATGTGATGGGAGGATCTGACCTCAGAGAAACATTATACAACCGTTTGAATTGTGAAATATTATACAGTCTGGTTATATGAGAAGCTACATTAAACGCACATGAGTGGGTGCTGTATGTGCATGTGCCAGTGGGCAATAAGCATGTGCACACTGTCCAGCTGAGTTGCTCCTTAAGTTCTACACCAATGCTTTTCTCGTACTTCCACCTACACTGACTCAAGGGTGTAATGCCAGCGGATCCCTTCACGCAGAGTCGTGACAAGGTTTCATCTGCACATGACATGTAAATCACAGGAGCAGTCAAGTGAACGTCCTTTATAGAGTGAGCGTAACATCTCTAACAAGATATAACAGATATCACAGTCGCTGTCGTTTTTTTCCAAAGGCAGTGAGGGAAAGATTTTAGAGGAAAGCAAGACAGCTGAAATATGAAATAGAGGCGGACAGACAACAGAAAAGGAATGTGTGAGACATATACCTGGGCTAGGACGGGGTTACGTGACTCTCTACTTAATGATGTCCTGTCACTGAGATCATCTGCAGCAAGTCTGTTAGAGGTTCCCAAGTTGAGGAACAGACTGCGAGAGAAGCCTTCAGCCCTGTAACTAGATCTTACACTTGACAGCACTCCTGCGCTCTCGTATTTTTTATCGACTTCTTTCTTTTTTGTTTTTATGCTTTTTTGTTCAATCTAAAGTTTATTTCTTTTTCCCTTTATTTCCCTTTCATCTAAATGTCATTTTATCATGTTCTTATGTTCCTTAAAATCTGTTCTCTTCTAATTTTGAAAGACATTTTAACATGTTTTAATTTGTATCTTTGAGCTGCATTAATTGTATGAAAGATGCTATACAAATCAATTCATTGTTGTTGTTGTTATTATTATTATTATTATTATTATTATTATTATTATTATTATTATTATATACCTCTTTTACACCAAAGTCAGCAGGAGTACATAGATTAAATCTGTTTAAAAAGGGCGATTGACTCCTTTCGATCGGAGCTGGAGCAAATTTAAAACCTGTGGCTGACATGAGTATGAATGCAGATTATATCCATTCCCATTGCTCACAAAATCCAGATGTTAGTGGGTTTTGTCACCCGTAAGGGACTATAGATTTGAGTGAAATGAATCAAAAGGGGGTATCATGCACAAACAGGTTGAGAATGAGGTTAAAAAAAGATATTAAATGTGTCCTTTATGGGTTTAAATTAGTCTGAAGTCAGAGATGGCAGGAGTCTCTAATCCTCTCTCCCTCCGGCCCTGAATCACCTGCCATCCACAAAGTCACCGTCCATCCCACAGGAAAACACTCATTACAGGCTGCCACTACGTTTGACTGCATCTCTCTCCATAACCTTGAAACACTGTTCACTCAGCCAAAAACACTTCAATCCAGCAGGAGTGCCGGGTCAATTGAGTCAATGTCGAAGGACTCCTTTCTCCCAAAGGCAACGAAATTGACGTTTTTTTGTCTGTTTTTTTGGGAGAATGTTCCAAGGACGAATGTAGGTAGATCACATGGAAACATAAAGCAGCGAAGGTGTGACTGTGTGTGCCTTGATCCCAGGGAAGCAAGCTGGGAGAATAAAACCTCAAACAAAAGCGATGCCCAGAGAAACATCCCGCTGATTCCGTGTGCTTGAAGACTTGCGTAAAGATGTCCTGGATACTTGGATCATACAATATGAGTATCTGTCACATACTCGCTAAGAGACAAAACCAAAAATGTCAGAGCTCCAAGACACGAAAGTTTGCTGTTTCATCCCGTCTTTCCTTACAAGTTCAATGATATTTCACTGATATTATTTTTGTTTGAAGTAGTTGTTTGAATTATCGTTAGCCCGTTTTCTCCAAATATAAACAATTTAATACTTGAAATAGCCTTTTCTTTAAATTATTAATTAAAAAAAAAAAACTCTAGGCTACTCCAAATATATTCACCTCATGTAGCTTACCTTACCCTTTTTAGGTACAAACTCGACTTACGCTAAAAAGCAGGTCGAACAAGGAACTGTAAACAGAGGCCAAAAAATCTAAAATGTACATGTTAGTTTGTGATAAATTAAACGACAGGGATCGTGCTGTTGAAACATGGGAGCATACTTTTTCAAACCTGCGACATACAGATCCTGTAAAAGTATCACACTCTTCAAGGATCGCCAATAGTGACTGGGAGGGTGACATGAGAAATTGTTCAGAAGTAACAGAGATATACTAATTATTTTGTGCTGCACTGAAGTCTCCCAGTATATTAATAATAGGTGGTGTACAGTGGAAGTTGGGGTGCTGAGGGAACTGCAGCACGCCCCCACTGGCAAGTGGGTGTAGCTGCAAGTAAAAAAAAAAAAAAACACTATATTTCTTTTCAAATATTTGGTTTCATTTTCAAACATTTAGTACTGTTTCAGTGTAGCCGATGCACAAAAGTTTAGGTGATGCTTCTGAGCCCTGTGTTAAATGTTGTTGCCCATTCAAATGAATACCAAAATAATTACTGTTGCGCTGCTGCTCTGCATTAACTATATCATGATTATACAGCTCCGACCAACTTTGAACATCTCTGAAAATATGTGAACTACTTTGAAATGCATCACACATTACTTTGTTTAATCTCATGCATTGGATGTGACTTTCACACTACTCCGCAGTGCTGACCCTTTATAATAAATCTGATCTGAATTTTTCTGCTGGTTCATTTGTAATGGAAAGTAGAGCGGAAAAAAACACAGCACAGACCAAATTATGTCTAGGGAGACAACTCACAGAGGAGGGGAGCTGTAGCTAATTTCATGCCTTGTATTTTTCTGTCATGCATGGCTAATTCACGGTTCAGGCGGGCTCGATGAAGCACACACCCTGTGGTCTTCCACAGCCAACCCACCCCCCCCTATTCGCCAAGGGCCTGGAGTGGTGGAGCCTGAGCTATCTTAATGTGAGGGAGGGTGGGGGGGCATTTGCAAATCCATAGTGCAGTTTGCTTTTATACAGCACTAATTCGGAGAGAGGCCGATAAAACCAGGGGTGAGACAGTGGTGGCAGTTCCATTTGGGTTCGCTACCCTTGACTGGCTCTGAGATGTAAATGACTATCCACCCCCACCGTCCAGTGAGCCTGCTGTGGTTGCTCACCATTTGTAATTTAATACCTTTTGACAGAATGCACTTTTTGGCTGGGAAAATATTTTTCAAATAATTCACTTCCTCATGCTCTAAAATTAGATGTCTGTTTTAAGGAAATGGTTTATTTATGTAGGTGTAATGTGGGAAAACCTTTTATTTACTTCCGTGGAACGTGAGAAGATTTATACCACTAGGAACTCAAGGGGAAAAAAATTTAAATTTAAATATCAAATCTTTAAAAAATACTTCATCTTTATTTCCCTGTAATCATTCATCGGAGATTATAAACTGTCAGCCTACAGTTTAGAGGAATCTACTTACCATCCTCACATCCCATCAATACTGTGGAGCTATGGGATTCACACGCCATCTAAATCTGAACCCAGGTTACTCCTAATCCCTCAGAGCATTCCTGGGGTTAGTTGCGCAGCAGCCTGTACCAGTTGTAGACATCTTCAAGAATCGGACAGGACCACTTTATGTAGGACTGGAATGGTACCCGCTCTGATGCTATGTTTCCGGTATACATTTTGGTCCACACACTGACAAATAAAATATGAATGCTTTACTTTCAGGATCTCTCACTGATCTCCCAATCTTAGACTTTCAAACAAATACAGAAAGCCCAAATTCATATCAAATCCTGTTTAAACAACAGGCAGGCAGACCCCATAATGTCAAGGTAAGCCTATTACTTAGATAAGTGATGGTAATGCAGGCTAATTAGTGACATTTGATTTGCGTTGTTCAGAGCCAGGCTAGTTTTCCCACTTATTCCAGTCTTTATGCGGATATAATAAGGTAACCAGCTGCTGGCAATAACTGATTTTCACAAAATACACTGGAGGAAATCTCATGTTGAAGTGAACCGACTATTTTGGTTATTCATATCTCTCTTCATAATGTATCAGTTTTGGACTGATATTCCAAAGGGCTTTAGTTCCATAGACAGACATTATCGTTAAATAGCAACTCCACAAGGTGGAACAAAGCCTGAATTTCGCAGCTGTGTCTCTCCACCTCGGGAGACGTTGCCAGCTGATCTGCTACCAGGTACGTGTAGAGCACAGCTGCACATCCTACCTCCCGTCTCCCTCACCTGTCGAATGCAGTTAGGGCGGAGTGGCCCCGTCGCACCGCACACCAACATGGAAACATGTTGTCTGGTTGCTGTGGAGAGGGCGGCTGTCTCTAGGTCAACCTCCGGGGCACTTATTATGATAATGAGGCCCATTTTAGAACACTGGCAGCCTGTGGTGGGGTAGTTAAGGCAAGAGTTGAGGGAGCACGGGTGGAGAGGGTGAACGGAAGAAGTGGAGATGGAGGGGAAGTACGGAAAAATTGGGGGGGGTGGACCACCTCGGGGGACCTCCATGCATAAAGATGGAAGTACAAGGGCCAAAGTTGCCCCAACAAATCAATCAGAAAGTGGTTGGAGGGCGCAGCTGGCCGGGCAGGTCCCCAACTGTGACAGGAATATGTCCCTCTTACAGCTGTGTGTGCTCTTGTACAGCTATCATTGTGAGGACCAGTTCACTTGGTTCACTTGGTGCCCCCCCCCCCCCCCCTTTTTAATGGACTGGTTAAGGTTTAGTGTCAGAGTTAGGCATTTAGTTTGGATGGTTAGGTCTAGGGGCTTTATGCATTATGCCAATGAGTATCCTCACTACGATAGCTGTATAAATATGTGTGCGTGTGCGTGTGTGTGTGCGTGTGTCATCCACCTCAAAATACAAACTTTAAGTTGCCCACTAGGTTCTCAAGATGCCTACGAAGCTGCAGATAGTGAGTTGGACTTGTTGCTGTAAATAAGGTGACGTGAGAGAACAACTTTCACATTCAGAGTGTTATAATTTTATGATTCTTGGTTGTTCGACAACCCTCGACAACAGATGTTTTAGGCATACCTTATTCTTAAGCTGTTATGGGCTATGCGGGGTGGATTCCTGGATTTTTAAGACAAAATGAGACATGATGAGACTGTTGAATCGTTTGATTATGTCTGAAAACTGGGTCAATGAGAAAATGTTGTTTCTTTGGAGTAAATTGCACAATTCTCTCTGGGCTACAAGCTGTTTTTGAGGAAGCTGAATCTCAATATATTCAGAAGGAGTTAATTATTCAACTTGAACACAATTAAAAGAAATTGACTTGCTACATTTTAAGAAAATGCTTCAGAGATATTGATTTAAAACCAAAGTTACAAACATGTATTTAATTCAAGCACAGTTATGGCCCTGAATCTTATGTTACAGCAAACTTATCGAGGGGTCAAAGGTCTTTTGTTGTACAGTTGAGAGCAGGAGTTCTTCCTCTGGCCCTCGATGTCGGTGGATTTAAAACCATCCCTGAGGAGAACAGGCTGTCTCACACTTTCTTCTCCCTTGCCCGTATTATGATAAGTTCAGATTAACTATATTAGAAGAAATGTGTGTTTAAAATCAAGAAATGTTCTGGTGCACTGATGATGACATAATGGAATGGTTGTTTGGTTTAGTGCTTAAGTTGAGCTGAGCACATATATGTGTGCATAACACAATAATAAAAATCAATCAACCATCTATCTATCTGCAGTTGTTTTTTCTGTTCCAAATATCTATTAAAGCTTTTACAAGTTCCCTATTAGTTGTATTTAGAATATCATCTGATTTTCAGCTCTTCATTCTGGAGTTGAATTGTATTGCCTTTGCTGAGCGTTAACCGGAGCAGGAAATGTGGCTGGAATGCAGATGCTCGTACTTGCCTTTCAAATCCTTCGAGGAATCTGTCTCAAATCTGGAGCGATACATATCTACACCACCGGAGACACTGCCGTTACTCACTATCAGCACCCTTCATCGAGCGACATGCTCCGGAGATTAACCCACATGTGCTGCGGCTCCTACCGGCGCCATCTGTATCTCTCCTTCCCCTTCTCAAGGTCAGATCGGCGTGGAGGCGACGGAACAACCAGCGACTGGGGTTGATCACTGAGCTCTGCACGCCTGTTTATTTGAACACATGCGGCAGTGTGACTAATCGTGTAAAAAAGAGCTGAGAGCATTTTAATTAGCTGCCGTTCAGCCTCTCACAAACAAGCTCTTTGCAAGTGACAAAGCAAGTTGGCCTCGATTAGGAAATTATTGACTTCCTCTCCAAATTGGGAGGCCGATGATGGGACTGCTGGTGCTGATGGATGTTCACCTCCCTCCGAGCATCCTGAATGAGATGTGTGCACATTGCAAGTTGGAGAATGTCCAAATACAGAAGGGAGAGAGGAGGGTGCAGTATCTCAGACAGCCTGCCTGCTGATGTTAAGAGGCCCTGACTGGCCGATGCTGACTCTCTCTCTCTTTCTCTCTCTCTGGTAATTCTTTCTCTGGCACTCACGCAGAACTGCGCACAAGCACACGCTGAAAAAACAAAAATACATCATCATCTCTCCTTTTCAACGTCTGGCTCTTTCTCATGCAAAACAGATGCAGTGTAGTAGAGCCCAGAGTTATAGAAACACCTGCAGGCGTCTCTGTTGTCACTTGTGAAAGTGTGTTTGCGTGTGTGTGTGTGTGTGTGTGTGTGTGTGTGTGTGTGTGTGTGTGTGTGTGTGTGTGTGTGTGTGTGTGTGTGTGTGTGTGCGTGCGTGTGCCTGTGTGAGTGTGTTTGTTTGTGTGTCCGAGGCTGACAACCCAGGTTTGAGTGGTGCTGCCATCTAGTGGTAAATATATAATAACTGAAGCACACATGACATGGCTCAACATGGGTGAATATATCACATGCTCCTTCCTTCATTTGTGAATCAGGGGAACATGCTATTGTGTAATCAGCAGGACCTTCTTACATTACAAACAATGTGTTTATGGCGTGTGTATCACTAAATGCACACACACTGGATCATCCATTCTGCTGCAGATTTAATCATCCAAATGTGACCTCAGAAGGAAAATAGTTATAATGTTGCTGCAATGCTTCATATTGAGCTGAATTACATAGCTATTATTTTGAAAAGAGCTAGTTTCTACAGATTGTGTCAATTGCTTAACTGAAATAGTCTACATGCAATGTATGAGAAATAGCTCATTCAAACGTATAAACCACACATGTGAGCAGTTTCATTTTGAATCTGAAATCTATACCAGGTAGGATGAACACAAAGTTCATTCTGCACCATAGACTGTTTATGAAAAAGCCGGCACACAATACGTAAACATTGATAGTGTTTACAAAGGATTTACTAATGACAGGGAATCATTCTGGAGTCAATGCAAACAGGAATGTTTACAACAGGCACTGCTCTATAGTATTTTCATAAAACAGAAGAAATATTGGGTTAAATTTCTACCTCAGAGTTCGTCATGCAAATCCCCTCCTCTTCCTTCTCTTCCTCCTCAGTGCTCCCCTCCCAATAGAATCCAGGCTCCCCTGGCATCGCCTGCAGTTTGTTTAGCCCTCATAAGCTGTGTGAGCCCTCCACTGACCTTGTTTGGCCCCATCGTTCTCTGGACTCCATCCCGGTGCCAGCGAACAGGGCCACATATAGTGCTGCCCCGGCCCCCGCAGCTTCAACATCACTGGGTGGAGGTCACTGTTAAAGGTTAAGGAGAATTTAGCAGCCAATAAAACAACTTACATCTTGTTTCACTCTGCAGCAGCTTCTTTTAACCATTCTGTAATTCCGCACTTTCACCTCCTCTTTATAAAATATACTCCAAAATAATGAGGAAAATTGATTGTAGAGAAAGACAGTCTGTGAACAGTATGAATAAACCAGTGAGCAAACACACAGCAGTTTTCCACACCTTTCTCCTGGATTTAAGGTGATAAATTTGCCTGAAATACAGGAACACACATCTATGTAATCCAAACTGATCCCTTCATCAGAACAGCTGCAGAGGGTAAGAGTAGAATTCACAGTGTAACGACGTTGGACGATTGAATGGAAATAGACGTCTCCCTGCCATCTGTGATCAGGGTTGCCACACAGTAAAGAAGCCTTATGAGATTCAGGTGGAGGACTGCGGTGTAACAATGAATAAGCAAAGTGCCACGATAGCACCGCTTCACTTTGTCAAATGTGATGCGGATCTGGCACCAAATGTCCTCTCGAGTAGCTCAGACTGTGTGTGCGGGCACGCATATTATGCATGCAGTGTGTGTGTGTTTGTGTGTGTGTGGTCCACGTATTACTCATGTTTTGGGGACCTTAATATGTTTACACAGTCACATGAAATGGACTTGTTTTCATTATAGGGAAAACAAGCCCCCATAATGTAAATCATTACATTTTAAGGTGAAAACATGTTTTAAGTTTATTAGGTTTAGGGTAACGTTGAGGCAAGGTTTAGGATTATAGGCAAGCCGTATTTATGCTTAAGGACAATGTGAGAAATTAATGCAAGTCAATATTATGTCCTTTGAAAAGAGGGAGACACTACCTTGTGTGTGTGTGTGTGAGTGTGTGTGTGTGTGTTTGTCTGTGTGTGTCTGTGTGTTATGTGTGTGTGTTGTGTGTGTGTGCGTGTGCATGTTACTCATGTTGTGGGGACCTAAATCACTTTACACAATCATATTAAGTGGACTTGTCTGATATGTTATGTCATCTTCAGTCAGGGAAACATTGGTGTGTGTGTGTGTGTGTGTGTGTGTGTGTGTGTGTGTGTGTGTGTGTGTGTGTGTGTGTGTGTGTGTGTGTGTGTGTGTGTGTGTGTGTTTGTGTTTGTGTATGTGTGTGTCTACGCATGTGTGTACACTAGACTGGTAACTGGCAGGCTGCTGACCCACTTTGAGATGTTTTCATTTTTCATTCACTTCCCGTGAGGAGCCACAAGGTTTTTGCTTTCTCTTCACTTCTCTCTTGTCTTCTTCAACCCGTTCTCCACCCAGTATTTACCTGTTGATAATTGTGACATGAATCATTTCCAACTGGGTGGAGCTCAGCTTTGAGAACAAACTCCCGCTGCAGAAGCCTGGAAGAGGAAGGGAAACTTACTTTTGAATCCTGCAGCTCAGGAAACTGATGAATTTCCAAGTGCCCCCTGTATGTCTGTGTTTATTTTTTGAATGGGAGCATAAAATATTGCATGAGGGGAAAAGACACTAAATTCTTTATTTACATCATTTTTTCTTTTATTTCCTAACAAATAAAGATTGTGACACAAAGATGTAGGTTAATATTTCTTTCATTGTAAATAAAAACTATAGATGTGTCCAAAATATATACATGGATAAACATGGATAATTAAAAGATCGAAAGAAAAAATAACCTACAGTACGGTAAATGCTAAAGTGACTGTATTTATATGGAGCTTTTCCAGTCTTTATCGACCACTCAGATTACTTTAAACTACCACTCGCATTCAACCATTCACACACATTCATACGCTTTCTCTATCACAAACCATTCACACACTGTCTTTCAGGAGCTCTCTCTTTGATGCTATGCAGCAATTTCACTGCTGAAAGAAGATCACGTCTCTTGATGACATTATCCTTCGTTAATGGCCAAGGTTCCCTCTTGCTCCATCAGACGAAGTGAAGGCACCGGACTCAATCTTCTCAAAAGGGTCAGAACTTTATATGATTCTGTCTTCAGCTCACTGGTTTGTAAATTTGTACCCATTAAAGGTCTTAGTGGAGTTGGTTTCAACCTTCTCCAGCAAGTAAGTCCCCAATTCAACTAACTGCCCAATTCCAACAAGATTATATTCAGCGTACGTGTCTGTCCCATTTGAGAAATACTTGCAAAGTGTATTGTAAATGCCTGAACTTGTTTTCATCTGTGTTTATTGTTTGTGGTTTTTCAACGCAAGAACTTCCAAATGGATTTATGACGAAACCTGCTGGAAAGATGTGGTATGTGTCAATTTTGGTAAGGATCGGGATCAGGGGACGGATCCAGGATCTTACTCTCACTTTCTTTAACATTGCGAGATAGGCCCTTTTTCAATATAATGCACTGAAATTGATTAAAAAATCATAATCTGGATCTAGTGCCATTAATGTTTCATAAGGGGACGACCGGACCTTGGTAGCGGTACGTGCCCTCCAAGTGCCCTTCGATAAGACTGCATTATGTATCTATTGCTCGGGCTCTCTTTCAGTTTTACCTCCATTTTCCCTGCTCCCTCTGTGCCCTGCAGTGACATTGGAGGTGGACCATGTTGCGGTACCACACAGCATGTGCTGCTTCCCTGTGCCTCGTGCCCTGCTACTGCTGGGAGCACTGACATAGCCTCGAGCATCATGGCTCTCTGCCACAACCCCATCTCTAGCAGCCCTGCTTGCAGCACGTGGATGCCCCCTCCCGAACGCCTCATGACAGAGACAATGTAAACCATCTCCATAGCGGACATTTAATCGGATCAGTTTATTGCACTAAATGTTGCATCTCAGAGAGGACAGATGGAGACTCTGCCTTACAGCCCTGGTCTTCTCTTTGTAAACCACGCTCAAGTGACTTAAACCACATGTTATATATTTAATTCAATTTAGCAGAGAAACAATGGCTGCTCCATCATCCATAGCAGGGTCTAGAGCTCCTCAATGCTAGACATAAATGAACAGAGAGGCAACCAGATGATTAGGGTTATTAAAAAATGTCCCGTGCCACAGCTCGGTGATTGATCTCCTTTGACGTGTCCTTTTACCCCATGTCACATCAATAAACAACGTCTCTGCTGAGAGACTGACAGACTGCCTCCATGTCGGAGAAATGGAGAGGATAGGAAGGGACCAGAGACGGAGGAGACGGAGAGATGGAAATGATGCTGACAACCAGACAAAAGTATTAGCACTGGAAGGAAGGGGGAACGGAAGGAAGGGGTCGAGAGGGAGAGAGAGAGAGAGAGAAAGAGAGAGAAAGAGAGAGAGTGGAAATTCCGAGCAGGGCTGTGACTTTTATTGCTGATCATTACAGCAGGAGAGCCTGAGTCAAGATATTTATCACATTCATCACAACAGAAGGGTCTGTTACATAATTCTCCTTCTCCGCGAGTCGTTCTGTGAACTTCCATGTTCCTCCTCTGTTCAGTGCACTCTACTGAAACCTTAATGGTGACTGACACAAGAACAGCTTGAGGGCTTCCTCATCTATTTTACACAGAAAGATATCAGCTGCCCTTCCTGCTCACACTGTTTGATTGCTCTGTAGAACCAGGTAGAATCAGTTGCTGCTAAAACAACTACAGAAAATAGACGAATGTGAGCAATATTCACCCTGCAGGAGTAGCTCTGGTGTGGAGTTATATCAACCGAGAGCTTACATGACCTTGTCTGCAGTGCAAAAACCATCAATAGGCAGCACTAGTGGGATAAAAGTAGATCTAAGCCTGGGTGTAAATAATAAACCTCTTCTTCTTCTTCTTCTTCTTCTTCTTCTTCTTATTTGTTCGGTTTATTGACGGGTGGCAACCGATGTCAAGGTGCATTACCGCCCATCCACTTCTTCCCATTCTACTATTCTCCCCTTATTGTGTATCTTCTGCCTAACAATAAAATTGTCCTTGGCTGGATTTAATTTAACCACGTTGCCTGCCACTACACTTTCAGGGTCCTGGTGTTGTGAATGCTGGACCACTGGCAAACAGTCATGGTGTACAAGGGCACTTGAACAAAACCAAGCCATTGTTAAGGTTGTTTGTAAAACCTCTGCTTTCCCTTAAGACAAGTCAGAACGCTGTGGGAACGCTGAATACAAAAACTTAATTAAACTAAAGAGCTATATAGGTATCTTCTTCCAGTGTTGATAGGCTAGGCTGAACCAATACCTTTTTCTTTTTTATATATGTATCTATTTAATTAGGGGGTTGTTTAAAGATTCAGTGTGTAGAAATTAGTGACATCTAGCGGTTGAGTTGCATATTGCAGCTGAACACCCCTAACCCCTGATTGTTTCTTCATACTGTATATACCAGTTTAATAACATTGATATTTTCTATATATTTACTCTATATTTCTATACACTTCTTTATATTCCTTCACCCAAGTCCGGCATGCTACTTATTTATTGTCTTTCTGCTGCTGTAACATTGCAAATTTCCACATTGCAGGGCAAATAAAGGACTCCTTATACTAATTCGTATTCTTAAACAGTGATCATAGATGAACACCATGCTGTCATTTCTATTCTTTAACACTGAGCAAGCAGATAGTGGCCCAATGATATTGTTTGATATGATATGTATGTATTTAAATATTATGCATTATAATTGTTTGATATCGTTAGGATAATAATATATATTTCATTAAAAAGCATAGTACATGATAGCGGCTGGTCAATGAAACCATTAAACACTGCGATCGTGTAAAAATAAACTAACAGAAAAAAAGCGAAGCAGTTTCAAGCTCACACATTACCGTCCGTGCTGTCATCGCGCATGCGCAGGTCAGGTCTTCACTGAGGAAGAAAGGAAAATGTCTCTGACGAGGTGGGTGCTGCGTCGAGGCTTTTTGTGTTTTTATTGAAGCAAATTGTGGTTGTATGCAATTTCCAGCCCGTGTTTACTGGTCTTAATACTGTTTTTAATGTTTTGATTTGATGTTACTGGTCTGTTGTTCCGTCTTCTGCTTTTAATGATGCCAATAGCATCAGCTAACGCTAGCTAGCCAAACTCGTATGTCTGAAGCTAAGTGATTAGCAGTAGCCTGCTAGCTTAAAAGCGCATGGATACTCCAAAGTTTATCCAGTGTATGATAGTGAAATGTCAACTGTTTGCTTTAGTTCGACTTAACGGGGTTTATTGGTGTGTAGTGAGGACAGTGAGTTAGCTTACACTGCTAAAGCTAATGAATAAAGCAACGAACTACCGTGTTACATTCGGCTAATGCTAGCTAGGCCTCCCAGCAGCGGCGCGACTACGTTGAAAACAAAGTGACTGATGTTGGTTTTATTGTGTGTGCAGCTTCCTACCTTCGCCAACCCAGCTGTCCCAGGACCAGCTGGAGGCAGAGGAGAGGATCCAGGCCCAGAAGTCCTACTCCAATGCCCTGGTTTCGTCCCTCAGAGAGCCCCCTCAATACGGACAGAGGAAAAGCTGGGTGCCGCGTGCACTCGAGGTAAATAAGATAATCGCGAGTTACACGTTTCGCTTTAACGTGAGAACAACTTTTAAGGGGGTTTCTCATTTCTTTGGAGGTGGCTCTGGTGGATTTCGTATGATGTCGTGACACTGAATGTAGAAATGACTGCTAGCACTGATCACCTTGGCATCTGTGCTTCTGCAGGACTTTGGAGATGGAGGCGCTTTTCCAGAGATCCATGTCGCCCAGTTTCCTCAGGAGATGGGAAGGAAGAAGAAGACGTCCAATGCCCTGGCGGTGCAAGTGGATGCAGAGGGAAAGGTCAAATATGATTCCATCGCCAGACAAGGACAGAGCAAGGATAAGGTACACAACCAGTTATTGCTTCATCTGTCGCCTCAGTGCTCATATAGAATGTATCAGTAAGTAACTTGACCTGTTGAAATTAAAGGACTGATCAGACTTGGTCTGAAGATGGTAGTACACAAACATTAATTGTAGAAACACTTGTCTTTCTGTGAAGTTTGTATAAGTGACTTTTTAATATGATACATGATTCGCAATGCTGTATTCCCCCTGTCATCTACAGACTACACATTTCATTATGATGCACATTGTCTAAACAATCCATGGTTATGTTGCATATCATGTTTTGATTTCATCATGAAAACGATGACTTCCTCAGTCTGCTATAATTTCTTATCTTTCCGTGTTGCAGGTGATCTTCAGTAAATACACAGACCTTCTGCCAAAGGAAGTGCTAAATGAAGACACCCCAGAGCTACAGAAGCCCGACGAGGAGGCAGTGAAAGAAGTAAGACATATTGGAATTTGTTTGTATGGAAAAACTGACACATGCTGTTTACTTACAGAACCAGTTGATAGTGAGATTTTAAATTTGACTGCTCAAAGATCATTAACTAGTTTTATCCATTGTTTACTGGAAAGTTTAAGCTGCTGATATTATGTGATCAAATCTGTCTTCTGCTCTGTAGAGTTGAGTAAATTATGTAAATGTGAAAAGTGAAATTACAATCAGAAACGTAATGCTTTTGGTAGTTTTTTATTCATTCTTACCTCTACTGAATTATGAGGCTAGTAAGAACAAGATTTCAACATCTTTACATTGTCATTGTTGTGTGTAGCTTACAGATAAGACTCGGGCTGCCTTGGACAAGCAGGTGTCTCAGAAGATTGCTGCAGCTATGCCTGTAAGAGCTGCAGACAAACAGGCTCCTGCACAGTACATCAGGTATGTAGTAGGAGAATGAATCATCATAATAATAAGCATACATTTTATGTATTTAGCACTTTTGACAATGCTCAAAGACAATTGACATACCCTTTTTTTTTTTGTAAAATAAAAATAAAAATGTTGAATACACAACATAATCACAGATTAAAATATCAGATACATGTCACATCAGTCATGTCATATTCACATTTAAAAGTAACTAACAATTTCCATACCATTTAGAACAAATATTCAGAAGGGACAGTTGGATAGTTCTACAACTACGTTAATTTATTAATCTGGGGATTGAATATTGTGATGACATAGGTTCACAGTTATGACATCAGCTGTTATGAAACGAATACGTTGGTACTATTCATTAATTTGTATTTATGTATGCAAGGGACAATAAAAGTTTATCCATGTTGACCCAATTCTTCTGCTTTGTTCTCTCTTCAAGATACACCCCATCCCAGCAGGGGGTAGCTTTTAACTCTGGGGCCAAACAGAGAGTGATCCGCATGGTGGAGATGCAGAAAGACCCCATGGAGCCTCCACGTTTCAAGTAAGTCAACAACCTGTCTCGGAACAGCATGAAGTCATGTGTGAAGACTGGCTTGATAGACTATATATTATTTAATATAATTTTAAGAATTACTATGTTCAGAGCAGCTTTGGACACAGTTTGTTAACAAAGTCTTAAATAAATTAAGCATCATGTTGTGGCCTTAGGAAATCTGAAGTTCCCAGCTAAATAAAGATCTTTGTTTTACCTGGATGTAACATAAAGTAAGAGTTGAAGGTCATTTGTTGGAATTCTCTTTCTTTAAAAACTGGGTAGTAATTAAACAGTTGAATATGTAATAATGGCCACCTTTTATTTAAAGAAAATAATTAAGTTGTATTATTGTGTGTTTCAGGATCAACAAGAAGATTCCCAGAGGACCCCCCTCTCCTCCTGCCCCTGTCTTGCATTCTCCAAGCAGAAAGGTACAGTTAAACATTTGAGAACATTTGTTTTTATGTGTAACACATTCTGCTTTCACTACTACCCTGATGCATTTAAAATAAAGTTACTTGCATTGTACAAAAGAGAAGATCTTTGACCTAAATGTCCTAATTTTTCTTTAGATGACAGTGAAGGAACAGCAGGAGTGGAAGATTCCTCCATGCATCTCCAACTGGAAGAACGCTAAGGTAACGTGGCACCACAATTATTTCTTCTATTTCTAAATATCTAGAAATATACATATATTACCCGGTTGCCGCTTCTCTGTTAATTTGTTTCTCGTAACTTCTCTCAGGGCTACACCATTCCTCTCGACAAACGTCTGGCTGCTGATGGTAGGGGGCTGCAAACAGTTCACATCAATGAAAACTTTGCCAAGTTGGCTGAGGCGCTCTACATCGCTGACAGAAAGGTACGGCACCATCCTTCTGATTGATCCGATCAACAGTTTAGGATAATGGCATTACTTAAAATATGCACCCTTCAACCCACATCCAAATAACAGCGAAATTCTGTTTGTGTCTCAAGGCCAGGGAGGCGGTGGAGATGAGAGCGCAGGTGGAGAAGAAGATGGCCCAGAAGGAGAAGGAGAAAAAGGAGGAGAAACTTAGGGAGCTGGCCCAAATGGCTCGAGATCGCAGAGCGGGGATTAAAAGTCACGGAGACAAAGGTGAGTGAAGGAGCAAGATGTAGCAAAGTTGACCGTTAAGGACATTTGTGTGTGTGGGGGGGGATCTCTGGGCATTTGGAAACTGGTGTCAGCACCACCTATCTTCCAATTTTTTTGTTCATGCATTTTGAAAGCACTGACTAGCGTAGCAATATCTATATTGACATTATTTGTGATTAATTCTGACAATACTGTATGTCAGCTGGGATTTTGTCTAAATGTGCACTGAAGACAAACAGTATCTCATCGCCTTGCCTTCCCTCTCCTGCTGTCCATAACATTTTCCTTTTATCTACCACTACATCCCAATCTTCATCTACAGCCCACCTCTACTTCTTCTCATCAGTTTTCCCCTTTCCTCCTCCAATTCTTTCAGTCCCCATGTTGCTTTTCACATCGTATTTCTGCTGTAATATTCCACATCATATTTCCTCATGTGGTTTCCTTTCTGTTTTAAAAATTTCCTTTTGTGTTTAACGTGGCAGGTGGCGAAGACGGCGAGGCCAGGGAACGCGATGAGATCCGCCATGACAGACGGAAAGAGAGACAACACGACAGGAACATTCTGAGGGCAGCTCCAGATAAGAGGTGCTGGACACGCACTATAAAACACACTGCATGTGAACTCACCCACCCCTCTCTGCTGAATCTGCATGCATCTGGCAGAAATATTGAACTAAGCCTGTGTGATCGGTGTTTGTGTGTTAGGTCGTTGTGAGCGGTTGCCGATTGATTGAATTGTGGTTCCCTGGTTGAGTGGAGGAATTCAAATTCAGATGAGAGCTCATTATAGACACAATTCCAGCTGTCTGACGGCACAAACCTTGTTATCTTAAAATTGCCTTCCACTTAACTTTGAGATGGCTGTTTGCTGATAAACAGTCAAAATGTTCAAGTCCCCAGTTATTTAATGAAAAACCTCAAACACAGTTTTTAATCATAAATTGAAGCCCCAATGACATAAACTTTTAAATCTTAATTAAACCTATAGGCATATAAAATAAATAGAAGTCCAATTTTTTTTTCACCCCTGTCCATTTGTTTGTAGGCAAGATTACACAAAAACAACTTGGTGAAGGATGCTGTATGTTTAAAACAGGGAACAATCCATGGATTCTGATGGGGGAAAATTTAACACCATGGATCTTTTCAGTGTGTAACATTAGGTGCAGCTGATTGAATATGATGAGGGTTGTTTAGCCTTGGCAGAGGTATGCATTTTACTGAGTGACATTCCAGTTAAAATCATGTTAACGACTTTTTTAGTTCTTCACTACTACTTTTGTGTGTCGATTGCTTTTGTTGCGAATCGTTGCTTCATCTCCGACTCTGTTCCTTGTTCCAGGTCCAAGCTGCAGAGAGACCAGGAGAGAGACGTCAGTGAGCTGATCGCTCTGGGGATGCCCAACCCTCGCTCCTCCTCCGAAGCTCAGTACGACCAGAGGCTCTTCAATCAAAGCAAGGTTAGAAAGTTTCATACCTACTACTATGTACATTACCGTCAGCTTAGAATATTTGTGTTGATTGGAGAGAAATCTCTTGTGTACAAGGCTGAATACTGAGCTCCACTACACAAAGAAACATTTTCATGTGTCCTAGTGTGGACAGCATTTATCCCTTTTTAGGGTACTAGAGGAAGCAGAGCAAAACTGAAGAAGAGTCTATACAGTGGCCATTTCATTATTGTGCACTGTTCTGTCCCTTATTTTAGTCACTTACCTTTTCTCTGTCTTTTCAGGGTATGGACAGTGGCTTCGCTGGTGGTGAGGATGACATGTACAACGTCTACGACAAGCCGTTCCACGGCAACAAAGACATGGCTTCACACATCTACAGGCCCAGCAAAAATATTGACAAGGACACCTACACAGATGACCTTGAAGCACTCAAGCAAAACAAGTACTTATATTCCTCTTATATTTTTTATGACCAGTTCATACAGTTATTTGACTTTATGTTCGTTCGTATGTAATATAATTCAATATTGTTTTCTTCAGGTATAAATCAACTAATGATATGGACCAAATGAGTGAAGCGTCTTCTCTTCCTAAAACTTAAATTATTTCTTAAATGGCTAGTTCTATGGCCAGTTGGGAAAACCGTTAATCTTTCATTTGATCTTGATTTGACTTAATATTTGTTAACTTTTTCTGTTGGTGCGGTTCTGATAAAATACAGGTGAAGGAGAAATAGGACAAAGACTATTTTGTTTTTATAGTTATTAGCATCCGTTTCCCATTACCTACAAAACTTGATTTTGCTCATTGAAGATGTAAAGGTGCAGCCCTGCTGAGGGCAGGGCTGAATGAACCTGGTTAAATCAAGCGCCTGTATGGTACACTAGAAGAAAAGAAGGTAAAACCCACAACGAGGGTGGGAAAATTTCACTAGTCAACATTACAAATGGCTCGTTGACGTGTTGCGCAAAAAGTCCATGCGCGGGAAATCTCAGGTTTTTAGTGATTATTACGAAACCCTGAAGGTGAAATCCTTAAGTCCTGCTCTCAGACTCTCTTGCGAAAACCCTGTACAATTTCTCTGTCCTTGCACGAAGATTGTTACAGAGAGCAGTGACATTATCTTTTAGTTGTGAGAGAAAACATGAATTTTTGCTGCAGATTCTAATACGTTTCATTTCTTTCCCCCAGCCGGTTTGCTCCTGGCAAAGAATTCTCCGGGGCCGACCACGCGCAGAAGCGGGACGGACCAGTCCAGTTTGAAGAGGATCCCTTCGGTTTGGACAAGTTCTTGGAGGAAGCCAAGCAGCACGGCGGCTCTAAGAGGCCCTCAACCAGCGGCCGCTCAAAGGACGACTACCACGACAAGAAGCGCAGGAAGGAGTGATAGTCTGTTCAGGACAGCTGTAAGAGGCATGTCGGAGGAGGTGGCGCCCTTTCCCCTTTTGTTTTTTTGTTTTTATTTGTTGCTTATTCAGCTACATTCAGAACATGTTGAACATCCTTACTTAACAGAACATGAATTAACACGTTAAGTTAAGCTAAAGCGACGGATACAGATATGTTAGAGATCTGCCTCCATGTCTGACAGTGTCATGCATAGGCGATATTTGGGCCCGGGAAGTGTGTAGACCATAGCTGATTTTTTTTAATCTTTTTTTTTTTTTTTTTAATACATTTATTCAGAACCAACATAAAAATCTTCAGGAGGAGTTTATATTTTCCTTTGTCTAATTTGCTCCCCACATTCCCCCCTTTTTGAGTTGTCCACTTACGTATTTGTGAGCCGTTAAAGCCCATATTTGATGTACAGAGATAAACAGTAATTCTGTAAGGTGTAAAGCAAACAGCTGTATAATTCTTGTACATTACCACCAATAAAATAAATTTCATATTGTGTGTAATTGCTATACTCTCTGTATTATTTATAGTGTTTCGTTCAAATCGGTCAACATTTGTCACTATTTTAGAGCAGCTTAATTAAAACTTTTACAACATAGTGGGAAGTCCATTGCTTATATAATTTGTATAGTTTACTTTATAATGGTTTTTCCCTGTTAATAAATTTACTAAAATGCAACCTATTGTTGTCGACGATTGTAAGCCCAAAATGTATTTGGAGAAACCATCAATTACGATGTTTGAATAGTGAGAACAATAGTTTCTCTTCCAGAAATGGGCTCTATGATATTAGATGATGAGAGCAAAGTTGTTTCCATTAATTACAATCAATTATGATTTATGCAGTGTGACAGTTTTATTTTCCCAGGGTTCAGAAATATAATCAATGTGGCTTTACAGAGCCCAGCAGACTCACAAATCTGCACTGTCCCATATTTTACTCGCACATGAACAGGGGGTCAGACAGTTGTCATATGCACATGATTAATGCTTTTTTCAATGGGCCTGGTTTGTAGTCATGGCTTCCCGTATTAGTGGAATGCCCTAGACCTTTATTGCTGGTCTTTTAGAGCCCATCAGAAGTATAAATAATAGCTTTAAAACTGTGAAACAACACTGAGCTAGCAGCTTGAAACCAGGAAGAATCCAAGACAATTGAGGTAAAGATGCAAACACTGCTGGGAACCTGGAATGGTCACATGACAGTCAACCCTCCCTTGCTGCGACAACCCATTCCTGTTGATACATGATGCACAACATCAGGAGAATACGTCTCCTTCTCACTCAGAAGTAGGGTTGCAAAGAGGCGGAAAATTGATGCCTGCTGTAGTGTGCAGGACTAGTCAGGTAAGTTTCGATGATATTAATGGGGAAGATATATTAACATGCTGATTGAGGATTGTTCATCTGTCCATCTAGCCTCTCTCTATTCATTTATCCATTAATTGTAAAATATTTGTAAAGACGATTCCAATTGTTTGGCCAACTATTTATATCTCTGGCATTGCATTAGTGTTTTTTACAAGCTTTTTTCTCATCTTGTTCTACAGAGCAATTCCACATGCACTATCTCCTGTGTGGAGACATTTAACCCCAGCCAATGTACTGTAGAAGGAAAGGCTGTGTACATTTGCAAATACTGTGCAAAGACCTATGTTAAGAATGACACAAAGAAGCAGAAGCATATAGTCAAGTGCCCAAGTTTCCTCAGGGCTCAAATCAGCCTATGACAAAACAAATGTTTATATTTATGTCTGTATATGACAAGGTAAATACAGTTAGTATAAATTACCCACACAATTTCTTGTTAATTCCCGTATATTCCTGTATATTCCCGTTAATTCCCATGGAAAGTTTCCAACTTTGAATATTCCCGGAATTTTGCAACCCTACTCAGAAGGCGGAGCAGGTTCTGGTCCAGGATCTGGTCATCTTCCGTCTAGACTATTGCAACTCCCACCTAGCAGGTCTACCTGTTGCCTGGTGACATCCGACCTCTTCAGCTCATCCAGAATGCAATAGCTCGACTGGTCTTTAACCTAAATTCACTCACGCTCCTCCGCTTGTCCCTTCACTGGTTACCAGTGGCCGCCTGCATCCACTTCAAGACACTAGCACATGGGCACTGTGCTGCGAACGGATCAGACCCGGCCTACAACCAGGACACGGTCAAACTTACACCCCAGCCCGTCCACTCCGCTCTGCATCTGCCAATCGGCTTGCTGCTCCCTCACTGTGAGCTTACCACTCAACAAAACCAGACGTCTGTTTGCTGCTCTGGCTCCTAAATGGTGGAATGAGGTACACATCTTCCGCCCGCGGACTAAAGATACAACTCTTCTGACTATACCTTGGATAAAATATAAAGAAAATTCACTATATTTAGTAGCACTTATATGGCACAAGAGCACGCAAAAGCTGCCAATTTTCTTTAAATCTGTGTTTTATATCCAACATCCATGCACAATTCATGATTCAGTAAGGTGCACACAGTCACTCCTTGTTTTCTGTTAGCTCTGTAGCTTTGATTCAAAGCACCACATCATTGAATATATTTTGAAATAATTGTTCCTTGTTCAAGCTCAGTGCACTTCAAAAAGTATAAATAAATTATTATAAATAAACAAAATTGTCATATTTTATGTTATCGACAGGACATGGGAACTCCCGTGACCAATCAGATTTCAGCTGGGGCAGCGCCCCCTGGCCAGTGCCCGTGGATTCGCCCCCCGGTGAGTTGTGGTGTTTTTGGACATTTCGGTGAAGTTCTCAAGAAATAATACAGAGATCCTGATGAAGGCATACTTATGGGATTGATATCTATTGGTATGTGCAATTTGATGCAGTCTACAAGCACATATAGCCCATAACATTTAGCTTTGAATATGTTTTTCTCAAGGCTTCTCCCGGCCTCTCCCATGTGTGAGCGATGAATGTGGCCCACGCAACATTAATCCATCACTCAATTACAGCAAAGTGGCTCTGATGTGATTTAACACTGACCTGTGCTCGCGTGGAGAGAAGCTGACGTGTTCAGAAGTCGTTCAATTCCTCACGACCTGAGGGGGGGGAGGCGGTGGTGGTTTGTCCCAGTCCCCCCTCCGCATCTGAGGAAACAGGTTGAATGACACAGGAGCAGGACTCTGTGTTGGGAGAGGGGCTCTGATGTAATTCAACACTCGCCTTTATCGTGTTGAGTGGTGTATCTGTGTTTTACTCGCACCCAGAGCTTCCCCCCACTGTCCTCTGATTCCTGTTGGGATAATTCCATCATCTGTACACTCCTTACTTTTGATCAATCCCACACTGTAGCCCCACAGTGCTGGATTTACTTTATCTCCACTGGAACATGCTCCTGTCATGTTTATCCTAACCCGGTGTATGAATAATTGATGTGGTGAACGGACGGTTAGAGACGTCCGCCTGCTGCTGCCTGTGTGAGGTGGTTTTAAGATAGTAGGGGGGGTTATTGTGAAGGACCTGGGTATGAGAGTCGGTGTGTGGAAATCAATCAGACATGTAGCAGCTGGCTCGATCGTTGCAGGGTTTTGGAAGGGGGTGAGGGAAAAGTCCTTCCAGCAGACAGAATGAGGGGGAAAAGGGTTTTTGAATCCAGCAGGGCCTCCGTCTCCAAACAGCAGCAGGGACTTGAGCTCTCCCTTCAGCCTGCATTCGTGCACAGACCAGTGCTGAAGTGTTACAGACAGCTAGATAATGGGTCTCCTCTCGTCTCCTGTCGGCCTTTATGAATGCGCACGGAGGAAGATGAATGAGATTCTTATTCATGAAGGTGAGAGGAAATTGGTTCCTTGGCATCGCCTTTGTGTGCTGTTGTGTGTTAACGGTGAACATATTGTGTGGGGCCATAATCGAATCCTCAGCCCGCAGACAACAGCAGCAATGATGGATACCTCCTTATCTGTTCACCGAAATGAAAACCAATGCAGAAATAATAAACAATATTGAGTTGTTGCACTGCACCTTTGCCACTCTTCTGACCTGGAGGAGGACAGCTCGGGTGACGTGTTCTTTTTGCTGATGCCCTTTTGTGATATTCCTCGCCCCGTTTCGCTGACAGCCAAGCGATAATTTTGGTGATGAATGCACCCCCCGCCCACTGCTGCCGTTGACCTGTCGAAGAGAGACATCTTATCTCACACTGTGAGATTTGTTCCTCTCTTCCAGCGCTGAAAGCTGCCGCTGCAACAAAGGATGTCTTTTTATCGCTGTGGTGAAGGAACACACCCACATCCACGGATAACAATGGAGCTGTTTCCTCTCTGCCGGGGACACTGCTCTTCTTCCACACGGAGAAATTAGTCATTTTACTTCAGGAAAAAACAGCTGAAGTGTTGCACTGGAGACCACAGCCCAAATAGTGATGTCACAGCTGTTTGACATAAACTGTCCCCACCACGTTACAACTACAACAGCTCTGATTGACATGTGATTGTAACACTGGGTGATTGACATTTGATAGCAAGTAATGTAAACTTCACCAAAATTACACAAAATGTTATCAGCAACAATGGAATAGATGGTACATGGAATGTGAAAAGTGTCTCATAGTGAATTATCATGTTACTGAGCAGCAGGAGCGTCTCGAGGGACATTGGGGGCCCCGGGCAAAGGGGGACCAAGGGGGGTCTTCATCCAACCAAACCTCTTAAATGATACCTCTTTTTACAGTAAAAGTTAGTTTGCAGTTTTGTTTTCCTCGGCTGTGTCAAGTTCGACATCTCAAAAAAGTGAGGCGCTCTCTCATCTCACTGTCCTGCTAAATCAGCTTGTTCACTCCAAAGCCTGTGATGGAATTTTAGGGTGGGTCACCAAAGCTAAACAGGTAGCATGTGATCCAGTTGTTTTGGTTTTACAGCTTTCAGATTTCTTGATTTCTTGAGTCTCATCAGTGTGAAGCATTCTCCAGTGGCAAAAAAACAGAGGTTAGATCAGAATGGCACTCGGACATCAAGGTCCAACAGTCCCCATTAATCCAATCAAACAGCATCAACTTTCACACTCAAAGAAATCAGCCTCCTAAATGTCCCCGTTTTTTTCATCCAGGAATTATTCTCTGTGAAATTGGGGAACAGGTCACAATCTTGCAACAAAAACTGATTATTACTTTGGCCATGTCTCATCTTTCCAACAAGTTTCATAGAAATCCATTCAGAATTTGGTGTTTGTATCTGTTTACTGACCTTTTAGCCGCTAAATGTAAAATGTTAAAATAAGCCAATGCTGTGTTTGCTTGTTTCTCCAGCGCACAAAATGTTCATGCTGCTGTAACATAAATTTGTACCTAAAATTCATGTAATATTTAATTGCCATAAAAAGTCCGGTACATGCTGATGATTCAGGATTTATAATTATGGCTTCCATTAGGCTCCAGCTTCAAATCAAAGTAGATTCCTCGAGGGCCTACTTGTATTTATGCAGCTCTTCCTTTGTGCTCTATAGTCTGAATACTGTGTACAGAGCCACATAGTCCATAGATTTAATTTGTCAAACTGACATTCACCTCCAGCAGCACACACCTGAGCAGCCTGCATTTCCTCTGTCACTCATCCACTCTCCTATCATTAGTTCCTCATCTGTGCATATTTAGGCTGGGATTCACTCTTCATTATACCCGCAGTCTAGAGTCGGACAGAGTCTACTGCTCTGCTGGAAAATGGCCCGCCTGTCAATCCGTCTGTCCGTCCCGGCTGCCTCACCTGAATCCCGGAGAGCAGACCCAGTCCTCTCTTCTGTGACTCACTCTGGGGATAATCTATAATGGAGGGAGGGTTTAGACAGGCGTAACAATCTCTAATGGTTGTGTCAGTCAGGGAGCGTTCTGTCCGCTGCACTGGGCAGGGCCCGCCCAACCGTGGTGGGAGTGCACATTGACCGCTCTGGGATTTGCTATGACAAGAAGTGATTGACACTTGGGCTAATGTCTTCATCTGAAGAAAGACCTGAGCCAGGCGATGGTGGAGTCGGGATATGTGGCTCTTATTGCTCATATATCGAGGATGCACTTGTTTAATCTTCCTCTGCACTGCGCTTGTTTCCATTATTCCCACTTTAAACTTGCCAACTGACACTTTGTCCCTACATTTTGTCACAAAAGGAATTATCCGGCACCACTGGAAGGGTTTGGGACGTGACTTGCACACGCCCTCTTTGTGCACAAGCATAATTCCTGGCAATGAGCAGACTCATTTATTACTTGTGTACTACTGTGATTTCATCATTTGTTATCTACCACCTCTAGACTCCACTGATGTATTAAAACAGGCCGCACGCCTCGATTTCCATTCTGGCAGCGCTGGCTCTTTATAGGCTGCAGAGGGAAGAGGATGAGAGAGTGATTCTCCTGATGATTTCATTAGAGGACATCAAAGCAGGGAAATTGCAACGGAGAGTTGGAACACGTCTTCGGTGAATAGGAAATCATCCGTCATTTGAATGGATCTGTATGAACATCAGCAGTGATGTAACCTTGTCAGTGGAAACGCAGTATTTATGATGTTTTTCTCAAGGGATATTATTCTGGGGCATCATATTTGGCCAAATAGCCACATTTATAGATACTCAATATTGAGTAAATGATGAAAATAGGTTTATCGTAGAACTTCACACAATGGAAGAATACATTATGTATATAAAATAAGTGGATTGCTTTTACAGTTATGTAAATACTGAGAATAAGATGCTGAGGGAAGATATGTGCTCCCATATATGTGCTGCCACAGCACATGTCCCTTTAATGACCTGTGTGTCAGTGTGTGGTGTGGGCTGGTGCCTGTCATTAATCACACATGAACTTGTTGATAAGTGTTTAGCTTTGTCATTGCCTTGTACTTAGTTGAAGGCTCATGGTTTTATTGTTGAATGTTCTCTTGCTCAAATCAATTGAAATCATTTACATTTAAAACACAATATCACAATATAACAGTTATTTATTGTTAACCCATTCAAATGAAACCTGAGTCTTGGCACTGAAATGCATTATTTCATTTTAAACCGCACTTGCTGAGACACAGAGCATGAAGAGCCAAACATGTGTAATTGTCTACATACTTCCAGTCTGGATGTATGTAGCAGGGGAAATGAGAACATTTGATTTTAACATAATGTGAGAAATTACATAAATGCTTATATTGGTAATAGGTGAAATGTCCTCAACACTGTATCTAAGGAGTTCATTAGTGATTTGCATTTAACTCTTTGTGCTTTTTGTTTTATAGATCACATCTATAACACAAAATTCTAAATTAATTTAGTCAGTGTGTTTCTACTGTTTCCTTAAAGTTCCTTGCAAAGCCTGTATCAATAAGAGCAGGCCAACTTTCCTTTTAACCCTGCCTCTGATCCTATTAAAGCTGGATACTTATCACCACTATCAGGTTTGGAATGGACCGGAGCTTAACTGCCTTTGTGCGCATTGGCAAGAACGGACCGGACTGATGTTTCATTATTTTGCGCACAAGGTTACGACCTTGAGAGGAAACAAACGGGGAAAAAAACCTGATTAGGTAATCAAATCATCAGATGTTATCAGCGGTGTCTTAATAAAGGTGTCACACCTCAGAGGCAATGGGCAGCACACCGATACCACCGCACTGAACTGTAACCTGAAGGAACATCAGCAAAACCTCAGATTGTGGGACTGCAGGCCTCAACCTTTGTGTGGCCCAACACTGCCATCTAGGAGGGTGAGAGCAGGAATGGGTTTACGGAACTTTTAAGAGTCATATTATATTAACTTAGAATTGAAATAATCATCCAGCACAAAAGTAAATAAATACAAACATTGACAGAATGAATTGCATGGTTACAAATTTTGATTACACCTTATCTGAGACACACCCAGACGTAGCAAGGCCTCCACCGACTGGGGCGTTTCATCAGGACATAATTATCAAGCAGGAAGAGGACATGAAGTACAAACCTGGAGGTCTGTGTCAAATGCCGACTCTTTCTGGAAACACTTATTGTTGCTGTAGAAGGTCTTCTTCTTCTTCTTCTTCTTCTTCTTCTTCTTCTTCTTCTTCTTCTTCATGACCACTCAAGACCCTTTACAGTACTCAAACACTGCCAGCCCAGTCGTCAGGGGCAATTTAGGGTTCAATATCTTGCCCGAGGACACTTCTGGAATGCGGAGGGACTGGGATTGAACCACTAACCTTCTGGTTAGTCGTGGACCTGCTCTACTGAGGCACATATTCATGCAATATAATAAACTTTATTTCAATAGCACAAGTTAAGTAGTTGCTGGGGTGCCGGAACAGTGCAATACTTTGTGTTTTGAATTCAAATCATTTTATGATGCAGTCTTCTCTCTTGTATCAGTCATCTCTTCTCTGTCATGAGACAGAAGATAGAGTTGTCTATGCAGCCTGATGTGGGTCAGATAAAGTATCTTGTGTCACACATTTCCATTTAACACCAGGACTATAGGATCCTCACGGACATATTGTGATTTTTTTAGTTTAGTTGACAGTTAAAATTGCCACAAAGCCCTCTCCAATACTTTCCTGAAACCTCACAGTGGACTTTAAACCATCTGAAATAGTGAGCTCATCGTTTGTTCAGTCTTGGCACACCCCACAGCCCTACCCTTTTTCCCTGTGGGATTCATCTTGGAGATAACCCTGACCCTTGTTTAGGATCCTCTTAGCTCAGGTGAGAAACCGTCACTGGAGTGGAAATACAGCTGACGCCCACAGCAAGCAAAGGTTATTATGAGTAATATCCATGGGCTGGGTTTATCAGTTCCCACCTTGGAGAGAGAGGGACGCCCATCAGAGAGGGTACAAAGAAGGTGAGCTCACACTGTTCCAGTATTATCATGCCACAAAAACAGCTCCTGTGAAATCATCGCGTTGTTGTTGAATATAATAGTAAAACGTTACAAAGTAATAAATCTAGGTTATCCTAATTTACTATTAGCCAACTAAGAAAAGTTTGACCTGTCACCAAAAAGAAAAAATGTAAAATGTTTGGTTTACTTAAGAAAAGTTTGATCTGTCTTCAAAAAGAAAATGGAAATTATTTGATTTCCTTAACCCTTTGATGCACAACACAAATCAAACGTGACCCGGCTCAGCTTTTCTTTTCTTAATGTTTGCAGTGAAATAATTTCATCTTTCAGCATTTCCGGTATTCCCCAATTAATTTGTTTCTGATCCTCACAATCCCCATTTAAATGTTTTCTTTGGTTACTATCTGAATAAAGAACATTTTTGTATTACTACCCTTCTGATGTACAACATGGGTCAAAAATGACCTGTATGTTCTTAATTTTGTATTTCTTCATCACTTTTACACACATGGGTCAAAAAGGCCCCAAACAGGTTGTGTTCACTATGTAACTGCTTCCTAGGCTGCTTTGAAGACATAACAGACTCATCCTCAACTCACCTGAGTGTCCTTAGGAGAAGGCTCCAATAAATAAATAACGGAAGGATCTTTTGTGCCATAGTAGGAGCCTTCCAAATGCGGAATAATAAGCTATAAAAGAATAAAGCAAAGGAACACCGAGCCTTGCATGAACTAAAACAGGAAATTAATAACGTTTTCCTGAAGATTTTTATCAACATCCTGGTTGGAGTCGGGAGTTGTTCTTACACATAGACGATCTTCGTTTGGTAGTGACTTGCTCGACCAATGACAAGCGCGCACGGGCGGGTGTTTCCGGCAGGGGGCGAGTGCGCTCGCAGCTCGGAGTGGGCGTCGCAGCGTCTCCCCCTCCCGGCGGCGCGTACCCGAGTTCACCCTGAACGACGCCCGCTCCGGTCGTGACATTATTACACGCTTCGATTTGAACATGACGGAAGGCTCCGCGAGCAAGACCTTCAACGGGGACGCCTGTCACCGGTCGTCGAACGGCAAAAGCGCCGGCAAAAATGGCTACGTCAAGAACCACTGCATGTACCGGCAGCCGCAGAAGTACCGCCGCCCCAGGGAGAAGGTAAAGAGGCCCATCCGTCCTCCGCAGGGAGAGAGGGAGAGAGGGAGGGCTGTAAACAAGCGGCGCTGTGTGGGACTCTGTGCTCAACTAGTTTGACTGAGGGGACAAGACTTAGCTCAGATGCTATCCTTCATTCCTACTGCAGATATGAATTAGGGACTTTCATTAGCAGGGACAGTGTCCCCTATGAGGGCAGCAATAACGTCACCTCTCATGTAATCCTGAATACCACCAGTGAGCCTCATTTGGCTCATTTATTTATGTAGCCGGTGTCCATAAGTGGTTTGTCTCAAGGCTACATGTTTCCGGCTAACGGTTGCCCACAGCAACACGGAATTTCGTCTTGAACGCTATAGTTTCTTATCACGTGGTATTTGGGAACACTTCCTGTTATCGGCTTCATGGGTTAAAGCATGAGAGCAGCTCGTTGTTTAGAGGAACCTGCCACCTGATCCGGGAGGGTTGTAGTGACTTTTTTAGTAACCTGACACCCTGTTGTCTCCTAGCCTCCTGTGTGTGTGTGTGTGTGTGTGTGTGTGTGTGTGTGTGTGTGTGTGTGTGTGTGTGTGTGTGTGTGTGTGTGTGTGTGTGTGTGTGTGTGTGTGTGTGTGTGTGTGTGTGTGTGTGTGTTAGAGAAAGAAGAGGTGAAGTTGGACTGGTTTCTGTTTACACTGCCTCTAGTATGAAGAAGACCAGGGCTCTGTTGTGTGCTTACAAGAGAGGCTGTGTGTGTGTTTGTCTGTGTGTTGTGAGAGGAGAGGAGAGGAGGCCTACTTCCACATTACCCTTTAGCAGGAGAGGAATGTCTTGAGTCTATGAAGGGTGTGGTCCCTCCTGTCGTTTGACTGAGAAGCACACACACACACACACACACATAAAAAAGCTAAAAAAACAAGACTACAACACTGTGTGTGGTGGTGGTCGGTGGGGGTAAACACACAGTCCTTTGTTTTTTTCTTAAGTTGTATAAGATCATCACATAGGAGCGACGTTACAAAACAAACGCCACACACGTTTTGCTGGAGGTAATGCACAGGCTCCCGTGTTTGACAACATCACATTCCTGCTGACTTCCAAAACACACGCTGGATTCATACAACCAGCTCCAGATGCTGTGACTGTCATTGTAATTCAATTCTTGTGCACATCAGCGCTTACTTCTCATCCTGGTTATTCCATCGGCATAATAGGGAATAGATAGGTACTAAAGTTAGGTATTCCAAGACTTTTCAAACAAACTGAAATACCATTCCATTTGGATATCTCTCGGGTGACCTACACTATGTTGGCTGTTTTTTTCATTGAGTTCAAACAGCGTTATTAGCCTAACATGTAGGATACAATGCAAAATAGCAATATGTAAATACTGTATTAGGACTGCTGCTTTTGGTGTTAAGAAGTCCATGGCCCATGTCATCCTGTTGACATTTGCTCTGCAGGTCCTTGATAAGGCAACTGACTTTTGAAGCACAGGTCTGTGTTTGCAGCGGTAAATAGGCTGCGGGGAATTCTCTACCTCCAGTTTTCCTGTTAACCACTCACAAACGCTGCCTGTGGACAATTTAGCAGTAAGCCCCTGTGTCAGTCACAGACCAATAATAGTCCTTCGCTAATAATCCCTACAATGAAAATGTGGAATTAGTCAATTAGGAATGAATGATCTCCCTAACTGCTCTAATCTGTGATGCTAGTGTCAATAAATGTTTAGTGAAAACGAGCGATGTGTTGAATAGACAGTTTTGAGATGTGAGAGGATTTACCCCCCGTATTTACTCTGTTTTAGGCCTAATGTGAAACCTCCACCATCTGCAGACCTTTATTGTTGTGTATGCAATGTAATATGATCACCATCTCTTTTGCCAAAGAGCAAGCATGTGACAAGAGCAGGTATCTCAGTTGTGTTGGTTGGATTCTCTTCGGGGGATAATAGCTTTGCTCTCCAGCAATAAAGGAAGGGCACAGGCCTCTGTTTGTCCACCGGCATAAAATATTAAGCAAACAATGACGTCAGGAAAATTGGATTTTGCTCCTGTTGTTGGCATCAGTGGGCAACAGACTGTGAGCTGCGATTATGGTGTGTGTGTGTGTGTGTTTTTCCTTTTTCTATAGAGGTAGTTCCCGACCATAGTTGCTAGACTTAAGGACTTATTAAACTCGTGAGAGGGACCTGTTTGACCGGATTCAAAAACACACACACACACACACACACACACACACACACTGGAGTGCACTCCTGTTCCCTGGCTCCGAGTTATTTCTTGGAGAAGCATGACTGGTCACATGGGGTATGGTTGCTAAGCTGCGGGGCAAAGTCGGTAATGAGTGATCACCCTCATTTGTTTAGTGTTGGTTTTGTAGAGAGCCTGGCCACAGTCAAACATGAAATTATGCTAGTATTTCTTTTTTTATTTGATGTTGCACTTTTTCAGCATGTGACCATGTTTGCACAGGCCTATTATTCAGGATCAATATTGCTATTCATAAAACTCAATGAATTAGAACCCTGGCTTGATGCTCATTTTACTGCTCGCTGGTCTATGGGGGCCTGGGTGTGGTAGAGCCTCCATTTATAAATGTGCTTATGGAGCCATTATTGGGTTTCTAAATCTCTTTCCAAGAAAAACACAATTTGAACAAATTAGCCCTGCTGTCATGTAGTGTTTGCCCAGCCTTTACTGAATACCCTGATCTGCTTTTTACCACAGTTTATTAGGCTGCCTAGTGTTGCAGATTTAATGAGTTAACAGACTTGAAGCATAGATAAACAATAACCTTTTAAAGGAGAAGCTACCAGCTGTTGCAATGGTCTGTTTGAACAAAAAGTGTTCTGAGTTATGTAACATTTATTTGATACTCCTTAAAGCATGATTTAGTTTCTGAATTCCTTAGTCTCCGGTTTGTTTATACAAATGTGGTCTTCCTATGATAAAAGCACATTTAATCAGAACTTGCAGAGACTTGAAATGTAAATACAGGCTCTCCTACTTTATTTTCCCACAGAACCGAAATGTTCCTCATAACTCCAGCCTGTACAAGACGCCCTTCATGGAGTCATTTGAGGAGACGCCTCTAATGGTGGCCGTGCTCACCTACATGGGCTACGGCATCCTCACTATCTTCGGCTACCTCAGAGACTTCCTCCGCCATTGGAACGTTGAGAAGTGCAACGTGGCCCGGGAGAGAGAGGAGCAGAAGGTAGATAAGTATTTACATTAAAATCCTCCTGAATGCAAAGGAAGATTTAAAAACAAAATACATTTTAAGCAATTCCTGACCAATTTGGAGGAACCCTACTTGTCATACTAATACTAAGTTTTCCTCCTTCACACTTTAAAAACTATTGTCTAACTCACTCTGTTTCTTTCATCTTTCCCCTGCAGGATTTTGTCCCACTCTATCAGGACTTTGAGAACTTTTACACCAGGAACTTATACATGAGGATCCGAGACAACTGGAACCGACCCATCTGTAGCGTCCCCGGTGCCAAGATGGACCTGGTGGAGAGAGTTTCCCAAGACTACAATTGGACCTTTGAGTAAGTTGCTGCCTTGTGGTTTTGAGTCTCTGTTGTTGAGCTGGAGTGTGTACATGTGCAAGGCGTGGTCTGCGGAGGTTATTACTTCCCTAACAGGTGTGTGCTTTTAATCCCTAGTTCAACAAGAAACTCATCTCTTCTGATAACTAGAGGGACTTAAGCCATAATATATATTACTTATTGGAAGTCACTTTGGATAAAAGCGTCAGCTAAAAACTAAATGATAAAGACTAGTTTCTGTCACCTGGCTCTGAACAGAAACACTAACCACTACCACAAAGCAGGCTGAAACTCGCAGCCCTCTACAAATGTTAGTATTATGAGTGTGATTTAGTATCAGTACAATTGTGTTCAGTGTTTGTTACTTAGCAGCATTACGCAACTAATCCTCCTTGTGGATGGGTAGCGTATGACCCAATAAGGATAACCATTACATTTCTTTTTTCTAAAAGATGGCAAAATAGGCTGTTCTGTCTCGAGAAGTGACGGCTGTGTTATACCTTTCATATTCATCTCATTTGTATAATATGCAAAGCTTTTGGTCCTTGTTGGACTCTGCTTGCTCAAGTCCCATGGGACAATATACTGTAGTATGTTATCACGGTGCATGATAGCCGGTGCTGTTAAAAGCCACTGAGCTGGAAATGAATGTCAAGCAACCAGCATAGACAAGGTCACAGTGTTGAACTATAAAGTAAAGTCCTGGTACCTGTTCTCTGTCTAACTCTCTGTCTCTTTTAGGCACACAGGCAAAGTGGTGAAAGACGTCATCAACATGGGCTCATACAATTACCTCGGCTTCGCTGAAAACAATGGTGCTTGCGCCGATGCTGCTATTGAAGCCACACACAAGTACGGAGTTGGAGTAGGCAGCACTCGCTGTGAAATGGGTAAGGGTCAAAATAAATCTTTTGAAAAGCACAAGATTAGGTTTCGAAGCAGATATGTCACATTATGTCCTCATCTGAGGCTGCTTTCTTTTCTAAAAATGAAACTCTTACGCCATTATGAATCAAGTGGACTTCCTAATAAACCTCAGCTGGCACCTCAACAGCCATCCCGCTTTTCTTTGTTGCTCTTTCAGAGTAAAGGCTCAAGTGGATTTGAAGATTGAAAGATTGAGTATGAAATATAATCACATATTGTGAAAGCATATAATTCCTTTTCAGTTTGCAAGCAGCTATGGATCAGTTGTTTTATAATTAGAAAAAAGGAAGCTGGGGTTAATATCGTATTTCTGTTATAGGAAGTATACTGACTTCACAGGTACATGTTTGACAGGTATAAGAAAAAAAATGTAATTTAAAGGTAGGTTAGTTGTTTCAGAAACATTTTTTATCTTATCAATAAATAAAATTCTCACCAATCATTTCATTAACCAACCTGCCAGTCTGCACCTTACCCGTGCTCTTACTGCAGATGGCTGAAGTCTTCACAAGGCAGGGAGGCAAAGAGACATACTGTACCACACTAAAGCAGAGACAATAGCCAGACGTTAGGGATGATGTAGGCTGTATGATGTATCGTTGCATATTTTCAACGTGCAGCCCTCTCTTCTAACTTTTACAGTGTTACAAACTCTAGCTTCACACATTTGCACTTAATCCTGTGAGTTGAAGTACGCTACTTTGGAGAGACGTTAAACTGAGATAATGTTGTTTCCAGGGACCCTGGACATCCATGAGGAGCTGGAGCAGTTGGTTGCCAGGTTCCTGGGGGTTGAGTCGTCCGTGGCGTTTGGAATGGGCTTTGCAACCAACTCCATGAACATTCCTGCCCTCACTGGGAAGGTAAGGAATTTCATCCACTTTTTGTTCCGCTGAGAACAAGCCACTCCTCATGAATTGATTTTGAAATTTTCTTTGTGTCTTTTTAGTCACCATGACCCTTGTACCTGTACAGGAACTGTAAGCAAGTGACTTTATCAGTTTTACTGTTCAGGAAAATCCAGTTTCCTGTGTAAAGTGAAAACAAGCTACATTTTCAAATGTACGGCCAGAACGAAGGGTTCAGACTGTTCCACAACACACTCGTTTCCGCCCCAGCTTTTCAAAACACTCAGATTACAGTTGCTTGGACAGGAAGTAAAAAGCTGAGCTGACAGGCATGTGTACCTTGTGAGTCAAACAACACATTTCCTGACAGCAACATGAGTGGAAAAACACAAAAATGTCAGTGGAAAGAGGGAAACTATCTGTGCTACAGTAAACGTCTGATTCACAGTTCATTTATTCATAACTCTGCCCGTCACTTACCTGCTAACTCACATCCTTACGTCAAGGCATATTTGTGTGTTGTGTAACAAGCTCATTTGTTCATTTACCAGAGGAAGGGACGTGACCAGTGTGATTGTGTGGGTGTTTGGCTTATTTATGACGCACTGAAAAGTCTCATCCTGTTTTTATATTTGCTTGCTTTTGAATAATGCATGTGGATATGCACCAAAATACTGCTTTTACGGGAAGCTTCACCAAAAAAATATCATGTTTGTTTTTATAACTATTTACATAGCTTTTAATTATATAACTATTTAGAAAGGTTGTAATGAGTTAAAATCCTACCTGTGTGGTTGGTCGCACATAAAGATTTTCTTTGGCATCCAGGCAAGATGCAAAATATACTCTGGAAAAACCGCTTTTGCTGTGCAAGTTCACACAAGCAGCAGACAGTTTCGAGTGGAAGTCGTTACCCAAACCCGCCCTAACTAATAAGCTTCAATAGTTAATCATCTGGAGATACACACCCAAGTAATATTTTCACCAAGAACATATCTCTGCGTTTCTGGGGTATTTTGCTAGCACACAGACATAGACAAGGCTGCATACAATACTCTGCTGCGTGCAAGGTAAAAGAGTCTGAATAAGAACCGTCAACAAACAATTTCTGCCATTATAAAAAATGTATCTATTCAAGGCAGTTATCTGCAGACACCACATAATCACGACAAAATATGATGGCTAACTTAAACTGACAATTTAAGGGTCTGTTGTCAGTGTCACTAGTTTTGAGACCATCCATCCCCGGTAAAGGTAACACATAGCCTTCTGGCCGTACTGCTTATATATTCCTGAGACTTCACTTCAATCTCCTGCTAAAAGTCATTGCGTAACACTAAAACGTTTCTAAGCTTCTGATGTGTATTACAATTTTTGCAATTTGTGGTTTGACTTTGGCTAATTGGGGATTGCAACTCTTGCATCGAATCCCATTACTAGCTAAAACTTCAAAACATTTCACACACTGAACCATTTTTTTGTCTTGTTTTAGGGTTGTCTTATCCTGAGTGACGAGCTGAATCACGCGTCGCTGGTGCTGGGAGCCCGTCTGTCTGCTTCTACAATTCGGGTCTTCAAACACAACAGTGAGTGATCGCCAATGTTTGGCATCTTTCATGAGAGCAGCTAGATAGAACTGTGGCGTGGGGCACACCCATAGCTTTCAGTAACACAGATGTAAAGGATTAAATGGATTGTTCGATAGTATGAGACAGTAATTAGCTCAATCTGCTTTGCTCAGCAGGAGAGTAAATAGGTGTGTGCATCTTTCAGCACGTTGCCTCACTCGATGCAAATTGTCTTTACTGCAGATATTCACCTACTTATCTTCTCTGCTTCTGCAATTCTACATTAATTCCCCACACAAACACACATCCTGTCATCCTGACACATCCAAACTAACTGTCAGGAAGCAGTCAATGCTTCAAAGGGTGGCCATCATAAAATATTGACTCTCATCCATTTATTTACACAAGATCTCATGTTACCGTAGAAGAGTTAAATCTATACTTAGCTGACAACGTCCTCTCTAGTCTTTGGTGAGCAACTTAAAGCCTGTGTGAAAACATATTTTATTCAGACACGTCTCTTATATTGTAGACATGCAAAGCCTGGAGAAGCTGCTGAGAGACGCCATCGCACACGGGCAGCCGAGAACCCACCGACCATGGAAGAAAATCCTCATTTTGGTGGAGGGCATATACAGGTATAAATCTTTTTTGTGTGTGTGCTTCTCACACCTCTGTAGTAGTAGCCACCCGCACTCTTACACACAATAACACTCAGTCTTAAATCGCCCAAGATGGAAAATTTACTACCATGAAACCCACTCTAACTCAGCTAATTAAGTTCTATTTCTACTTTCTTTCACTGTGAATATCATTATGTCACATCTGGGTCACACTACACTTGTGTTCACTGCCAGTTACTTGACACCCACAGCTTTTAGGGTGAAGACTCATTTATCTTTATTTAGCTTGACTGGTTCATTTACTCAACAGTAGTGTATAGTATTCACCCATGATGTATATAAATAGCAGAATTGTGACTTATTTAAAACATTATGCTGTCAAGTCCCCCATAGAATCCATCTACACTGCAGCATTGGTAAAACACTAGAGGACATTTATAAGTGAATACTTATTTAAGCAGATGAGAGAAGAACAAATGCCTACATTGATTACTCTTAATGTTACACTCAATTGTGGCCTAAACAAATACTATACAAAGACATTTTTGCAAAACATAAATAGTACCAATGCTGTTTTCAGACAGAAAATTGGGTCTGGACATTTGTCGGCCTTTTTCCTTTCACATATGAAGAATGCAGTAAGAGTCTGTGTCAAACACTTTAACAACAGGAAAATGTCCCAGAACATTCAAGTCCAGTGTTTTTGTTCGCAGCACAACGACAATGGCATCGGCCCTTATCACAAATGATCTCAAATCTCATTGTCTTTCCAAGTTGACATTTTCCCCTTGCATCTTCCACTTGCTTGACACCTTTCTCTTTTATGCTAAGATATTTGAGTTCTTCCAGTTTTGCTTCTGTTGCATGGTAGAAATGTCATCAACATGCCCACTCACTTCTGAGTTTTCCAGACATTTTCCTGCTTGGGGGCTGAAGGAACATTTCAAGAAAATGTCAGAAGCCACTTACATTTGTGTTCTGGAAGCGTGTTAGCTCTCCTTTTTACGATAATGTATTCCATGTTCTTTGAAGAGTACTTACTATAAAGGGAATCAATCGTGTCGATCAATACCGTTCTCAGCGAAGCTGCCTGACATAATCAATGGCCTTGACTAATGCTTTGTTAATGGAGTTTCATTTCCACTGGGATTTTCTAAGCAATTGGTACAACTGCAAATGTAGACAATGTTTGGACACACATTGACAGCCCCACATGCATAGCCAAGCAGTTGTATATAGGTTCGGCTGCTGGCAGGCTCCCTCAGTTACACTGCAGCTGTGTGATGTTTGGGGTAGATTGTAGATATCAGTCTGTAGTGTATTGTAGAGGGAAAGGTAATAACACATTCAGATTTTTTTTTTTACAGTGGCTTCAGAAAGTATTCAGGTGCCTTCAATTTTTATTCCTTAATGTCGGTTTAATTATAAATGGATAAAATTGATCTACAATCATGAACCCCCAGTGAGAAAGTGAAATATTTAATTTACAGACTCAGACCCATAGATGTTTATTTTGTTGAAGCTGCTTTGGTAACAGGTAGAACTTACTATCTGTTTATACAATTTAGATATTTATATATACTGTAAATGCAAGGCCTTTATAAATTATGTCAGTTCAGTTATTTTTGCCACAGGTGAACTACAATCAGGCTCTAGAGATATCTTAAGGATAAAAAGAAAAAAATTAAAAAAAGGTCCACCACAATTATTTTTGCGTTTGAATAACTTAAAATTCAAAATTAGATAAGTTGAATACTCTACATAAAGTGATTTATGGAGCTTTTTATAATTTGTTGACTTTGTCTTTTCTTGTGTGTGTTTTTATCCTGAAGTATGGAGGGGTCCATAGTCCGTCTGCCAGAGGTCATTGCTCTAAAGAAGCGCTACAAGGCCTATCTGTACCTGGATGAGGCCCACAGTATTGGGGCCCTGGGGCCTAATGGCAGGGGGGTGGTGGACTACTTCGGCCTGGATCCCAAAGATGTGGACATCATGATGGGAACATTCACTAAGAGCTTTGGCGCTGCCGGTGGATACATCGGAGGCAAGAAGGTGGGTGAATACCTAAGACTTCTAAGGCTATCAGTGGAACATGAAGCCTCCTGTGTCGCAAGGGAAGAAATAATAGCCGGAGCAATTAGTGATCCTGTTTTGTGACTTGGGTAATTTTCCAGACTGATGAAACCCAACACAAGGTGTGTCATTCAGTTTTGGTGTTGGTCAACACTGTTTGCCAGAAATGGGACATTTAACTTCCTGATTTTCTGAAAAGAACAGTATTAAGTCTCAGAGTGAAACTGTAAACACGCCTATGACCATGTGCTGTTTCAGTTGAACTAAGTTTAAAAAACACTAGATCGAACACCTTAAGCAACACTCCAAAAACAGATTTCACTGTGACACATGAGTATACAGTCTTATAAGACCAAGGATATAAACCATCTTGTCCTATATCTAAGAAATTCCCTAACACAGAAAAACTACATTGAAAAACATGGTTCTACTTACCATCACTAACTAGTAGCCTTAATGACTTTGTATTAATTTATTCCATGGAAAGATTCTGTCTTTACAGAAATTATACTTTTTGTTATTCTTTAGTATTGTTATATTTCAAATAATGCTTGTCCTACCTGTACTTATGATTTAAGGCATTATATAAAGGCATTATAGAATTCTTGAATCACACTGTTGTATCCATCAAAATTGTATTATATTGATACCTACTAATTTTGTCCATCGGCGCGGCTGACCACTGATCTCCTTGCTTCATTTGTCTTTGTCATGCAGCTGCTCTCCATGTTGGCATATTATCCAAATCAAATGTTTGCTGTTGCTGTTGTCACTTGCCAACAATGTCGTTGTTCTCTGATAGGAGCTTATCGACTACCTGCGGCGCCATTCTCACAGCGCCCTGTATGCCACCTCCATGCCCCCCCCTGTGGCCCAGCAAATAATCACTTCCATGAAGATCATCATGGGAGAGGACGGGACCACACTAGGTAGGTCTGGAACAGTTATTCTATTCTTGTTAGAACTTTTTTAATTGATTACAACCCACATCATCTCAATGGTTGTCGATTTGAGTTGAGACCTAGATTTATCCTATTAAGTTAATGCTGTTGTAGTTGTAATTCTTTTATTTAAATTTTGACGCCCTTGTGGCACTGTTACTACAGTATTACAGCTACTGACTCTGGGTCAGTGTTGGTAAACTTTGACTAAGTGCCAGCAAATGACTCTAATCATTCAAAAATACATATTTTACAGTTGATATAATTTGCAGGTAGTTTGCAGAGACCCTTAGTTTGTCATTCTACACTGAACATACCACAGAAATGTAAATCTAATGTGTGGTTCATCACATGATGCCAAACCAAAGCTCATACTGTGTTGTGATTACTGCATGTTGGACTGATGAAGTTCCTCTTGGTGAGGTCACTTCCTTGTTGGTTTTTCTCTTGCAGTTGCTGCAGCAATTAAATGTTTCAGGGTCACTGACTTTGGTATTCAACTGTCTATAGAAATGACCACAAGATGGCAGTGTAGATCTGTCAGACATTTGTCTGTTTGTACTTTGACTCCTTCGTCCATAATACTTGTTAACCTTTAAAATATTTTATTTCCATCTGTGTGATAAAGGCCACTATCAGTGGCAAACTGGCAATTATTCACCTGTGAATAAAGCTTTGATACACAGCCTTATCAAGCTGTTGAGCCTGTGTAAACACTCTGGTTTCACTGCTACAGGGTTGAGAATGTAGTAGTATGATGCAAAGTTCATCTCTCACCACTTCCTGTTTTTTTCAGATGATCTTATATATCTTATTCAATATTATATGTTGAGATTTTTAGGATCAGTAAAGTATATTATTAGTGCAATAAAGTTACATTTCTAGAGCATAGTTTTGCATTTTAGGACATCTCTCTGCACTTGTCCACAGCAAACTCATCCTGTCTTTATCTCTCAGGATGTGAAGCTTTTAGTAGCTGATAGGTGGAGGGCAGGGACGTTGGAAATCAGTCAGAGTTGGGGGGGTTCTTAGAGAAAGTTTAAATAATGCCAATTTTCAAGTGAATAATTAAATGCGGTGCAGCAGCGCAATAATACGTATATGAAATAATATTAAAATTAAATAGAAAAACATCTACCACTTTGTCCAACATTTTGTTCAACATACACGGACTGAAGGAAACGTTTTCCCCCTCGTAGTAAAAACCCTTTGCCAGTAGGGGGTGCTGCTGCTCCCTCAGCACCCCATGCTTGCAGCGTACTTGTAGAACGGTTTCTGATTCAGGCCAGTCTGATGAAAGGTCTTGAACCGGCTGCACGCTGATTCCTCTACCATTTCCCTTTATGCCTTTCAGATGTGTGATTCTCTGTTTATCTGCGCTTCTATACCTTCATTCTGGGGTCAAAGCAGCATGGTGCTCAGGGCCAGAGATCTGTACAGAACAAACGCTGTGGACTCATGTCCTACACACACAAACAGATCACCAGGGCTTGTTTTTCTTGCAGGGCGGCACCTCTTTTAAAGGGCTTGATTGATTCCCTTAACATGCTAATATAAGATCAGATTACATTGCTCTCCCAGTCATTCAGCCATGAGGAACGGGAATACACCTGGGGTGTTCTCTTTAGTTACAGCCTTCCCACAGTAACATCAACTCTCTCTCCAGACTGGCTGACCTTGCAGCGTATCCCAGCTTGACATGTTTTCCTTGCAGAAGACTAACAATGGTAGTGTGATTGGTTGCAGCCCAGTCACTGTTTGAAATGCAAGCCTTTTGAAGACGCAGACACTGACATGAAGTCAAAGTGACAGCTGAGATACGGCTTGTTGCTGCATTGGAGTTGCCGATCGTGGTTCCTGGCACCGGCCTGCATTAAAATGGACATTCAGTTGTTTGAAGCTCACATCAATCAGATATGTGGAAGGGGCATGAGGGTACAAGACCAGTTTTTATCATAACGAAAAGAATGCGAAAAGAATTTGAAAGCAAAATGTCTGAATATCCGACTCTCCAGGTTTTTGCCAACTGATCACTCTGTACTAAGAATCGCTTTGGATTCGTTGAGAACAAAAAATGTCTGGTAAATATAATGTCAGACTTTGTTGTGTCTCGGCCGCTCTTTGAAGCTGTGATGGCTCGGCTCTGTTATTCAGCACAGCCAGGCAGATGTGTGTTGCTGCTGGCGCTTCGTGCACTATGGTTATTTGTTAGGTTTAGAAGCTGTCTGTGGAGGCTTGGCCTGAGGGATTCAGTGAGTGGATCCACAATATTCGTCAGACTGACATGTGAGGATTGATACCTGTTTAGTTTCAGCCCCTTGACCTCAGACTTCAAGAACCCGGGTTGTTTTAAAAGGCGAATGATCTCGTGCCGTCTCCAAATATTCATATAACATGACAGAGTTTCCTGGAGTTTCCTGCACTTTCTTTTCAACTAACTTTGGCTCGTGCTGTCAGAAGTTCCTTTTCATTTTCTGCAGTTTAAAAGCCAACTGAATGGAGGAACCCAGAAAACATCAATGATGGAAAAGTCTGCAAGAGTACATGTTGTTTCCTTCACTTGGCCTCCGAACAATAGCTGATAATTAAATTTTATGAAGCTTGCAAGTAGAAAAATAGTTGGTGCAGTTGAATGGATTGGCCCTCAGGTGTTTTCACTCTGTTTAGACCTCTGTACTGGTTGCCTGAAACTACGCGAGGAAAAGAAAATCCTCATATCCAATTAGGAATCATAAAAGTGTATGTCGGGTAAAGCAAAAATGATTAGAGCATGTAGTCTATACGTTTACACACAGAATCGATGAGATCGAATTGAGCATTTAAGTGTCATTTTTAGGTTTTCTCCTTGCAACAGAAAATAGGGAAAGAAATATAATACATAAATGTAAAATTAACGTTTTAATTATTGAACCAGTGAACAGTCTTCAGTCTTCACACATGAAGTTGAGCTACATCGAAGCCCTGTCCACACTCATATGGATATTTTGCAAAACTAACCTGTCGAATGCAAAGTGTTTAAACAGTCGCTAAAACAGGTTTTCACAATCGTCTTCCAAAGTGCACAGTTTAAAAAAAGACAGTTTCTGTGTATCCATGTGTGCATGTAAAAAACGGAGCGTTTGGTAAACAATGAGGTCACAGCTTACTCTGCGCATGCCCGCTGTTGAGCATGCACCCGAACAACAACAACAGTTTACGGCTATTTGCTGGTTTTCTTAACGTTTGGTTAGCACTGCTGGATCTAATTACAAGTTTACAGCTAAATTTAGCACAATTGCACCACATCACCAGCATCACCAGGCATCTGCCTCGCCCAATATTATTTGATGGATCGTTGAGGTAAACTTTATTACCATCAACTGGCCCAGCCTGCTTTTCGAGTTTTTGTATTTGTTTTGTTTCGGGGGGGAAATCTGTGAAAAGATATATCCGCAGTAGTGTAGACAAAGCCTGACAGTACAAATCTTAATCCTAAAAAACTGAGTAATGAATAACTATATAATTTCAGATTACTGCCCAGCAGACTGGTTTTCACTTTTCCAGTTGCCTGTGTTTTTAAATCCAGCTCTAAAACCCCACCTTATGTGTGTTTCTGTCTTTTCCAGGTGCTGATCGCCTCAGGCAGCTCTCACAGAACACCAACTACTTCCGCAGGAAACTCCGCGAGATCGGCTTCATCATCTACGGCAACGATGACTCGCCGGTCGTCCCCATGATGCTCTACATGCCGGCCAAAATCGGGTATGCTGCAATACACGTCATGTTATTTCTTCTGTACTCCTCAACATAAAAGACAATAAAGGTGGCTAATAGGCAGAATTTGACTTCATGATGTCCGTTCACACTTTTAAATAGAAGATCTTTAGGACACGGCTAAAGAGATGGAGAGTTGTGTTGCCCTGTGTCTAATGTCGCCATTGCTTTGCAGGGCATTTGGCCGGGAGATGTTGAAGAGGAACATCGGCACAGTGGTGGTCGGATTCCCAGCAACACCCATCATCGAGTCGAGGGCCCGTTTCTGCGTTTCAGCTGCTCATACCAAAGAGATGCTCGACACAGTAAGTCCTCCACTGAATCAGTGTTGGAAACACTAAATAAATTTAAAATATGATCATATCCCTATTTATTTAAAGTGTTGCACAAAGCTCAATAACCAGTAGCACCTTTGCATTTTCTTGCCATTTTGCCTCTCATTCTCTGTTAACAGAGGTCTTTCTTAGATGTTTTGGCAAAAAGGACGCTCTTTACTCTAAAATGGTTTGGATACTTTCCAGTAACAGGAGAAGTAACAGCTTTTATAGACGTGGAAACAATACTCGCTTAAAAATCTAATTTAACATGTTAGTTACCTTCTTAAATGAAGGTTTTCTTTATATTAGAACATTCACAAAAACTCTAAATAGGATTTCTTTGACAATCTGGGCTATTACATTTTCTGTTGAACGTGCCATGTGCAGTAAACAACAGCCACTTTGTCTTCAGTTCTCCTCCAGGATGCAAATAGAAAGATACGTCTGTTGTGGGTCTTAGCCACTGAATCTGTTTATTGCTGAAGACTTAATTTTATCCTCAGTATGATATAGGAGTTTATTTGGACTCTGGTGTTTGTGGATCCAAGCGTGCAGTAGGCTTCTCTCAGCTTTTAATCAAGCAGATCCTCCTGTGTGGCTGCTGACTGTCTGTGTGTGTCTGTGTGTGTCTATTTGTATGTGTTGAATATTAAAGGCCCCCAATATGTCCTTTCATACGAGGGAACGTGCAGGGCCAGGCTGTCTCTAAGCATTACAGTGTGGCTCAGTCAGAGACTTTAATTCGAGCGGTTCTGTCTCTCCAGAGACACTTCATTCATCTTACTGCAGAGCATGTCAACACTGTTTGCAATAGTACATTTAAAGGGCATCAGCCCTTCTTTGTAGAGCACTCCCCCCCCCCCCCCCCCCCGTCTTTGGAAAAGCCAGCCCTCGCTATTTCTCAAACCACGGAATCAGAAAAAAGGTCAGGAAGGTAAATTGTTTCCAGGTGTCCTGCAGTGTTGCAGCACTGATACCGTCTCCTGTGGAAAGAGGTGGAGGAGTTGGTTCTTAGTTGTGGTTCAGGCAGGGAGCCTTCTGTTCACCTTCTCCTTTCGAAGCCCACCTCTCCTTCACCTCTCTGACAAGTTGGATGTTTCAAATCCAAGTGCGATAAGGTTAATCACTTAATTTATCTCGCATGAAAGAAATCCCCTTTATGAAGATGTAAGGTCTTTAATAATCTGTTATATAACTTGCTACCTCTACTAATGTAATAGATGTAAATGATGTCTCTTTTGGTTTTGATTAATAATGCTCTTGTTCCTCCTGTCCCAGGCGCTGGAGGCCATCAGTGAAGTGGGCGACCTGCTGCAGCTCAAGTACTCCAGACGAGAGCAGCCCCTTCCCTCCCTGGGCTGGATGTCTGAGGAGAGCCTACTGCAGGGTTGAGTCCCATCATGCCCTCCAGCCCACCTCCCCAAATTCTCCCCCCTTCCCCTCCCTTACTTTACCTTTTCTCTCCTCTGAGCCACGCTCTCCACATCTCCTCTGACTCTCGAGCACTCACCAGAACCAAAGTCTCCACTCTGCTGCAGCCCGTTTTCAAGCCTGAATAAAGGCAGCCCTGGTGTTGCCTCCCTAGCTTCCTCACCCTTTAACCGAGGACGACCGATATCACCCGTATCTTTCTGTGTCCGTTGTTACAGAGTTTGTTCTAACTTATTGCGACTGCATCGGTCTAACACCAGTCTTATTCCTGTTTGCACATTGAATGTGTTTCTTAATTGTGCAATAATCACCACAACCTCGAGCAAAAAACACCATGAAGTCATATCCGTGCCCTCTAAATCTGATCATAGCCATTTCTATGATGCACTCAAAAGTAAAAAAATATATACGTGTAAATATTATTTATCCCGAAGTTGGTCTAGCTGATTTCAGTTAAGCTTCCCTCAAAGAGATACATCATTTCACAAGAGTTCTTATTGTGTATTTATCTGATGGCTTTTTCCTAATCACTTTTACTTGAATGGAGAGTAGAAGATTGGGGTTATTTCCCTCACCAAAGGATAGATATAGATATAGATATATGTATATATCTATAGGTATGTATGTATAGATATATTTTCTACCCTTTCTCTTAAAATACAAAGCAAACGTTCCAAAAGAATAGGGAAAAGATTCCCATGGAGCAAGACGAAGAGATATTTTTACTGCTTATTTTCTTAAAATACTTTTAGGCCTTATTTACTGTTTACACCTGCACTCAACAAAAAAAAAAACTTGAGCCCTGTGTCTTTAACATTTCTATAAGCTAATGAGCTTCTCGTATGATTGTTATTTTTATTGTTTTTCGTCCATTCATCCTCACTCAAGTGCATTCGAGCGTGTCAGCGTCGACAGCTGTCACGATGACACGCTGTAACCAAGATCTGCATGTATGAAGATGC